>NW_028279907.1:0-34284 GCF_059751315.1 Micrasema longulum
TGAGTCGATTTCCATTGCACATTAAGTGCAGTAAACGTCCTTAATAACGTGTGCGTTGGCTGACCTTGTTGGACCATCTTGGATCAGTTCATGCGCTCTCCAAGCTATCGAGGAATTAACTTTTGCGCCTCTCTCTCGCGTCACCATGAAGTTTTTTTTTAAACTCATGTTTTATCATGTAACGCCTCCTTACATTTTTTTAAACCATAAGTATTTAAGTGATCAAATGATTGGATACTTTTTAGGACTGTGTAGGATCAATATATTCTATTGATCCAATAAACAGAAATACGTAGTGTATACAACTCTCTACACATTTTGTTAATTATATTTGTCTATTATTTTTTTTGTTGTATATTCTTAGATGTAAAAATATTTTTTAAAAAAGTATATCGTTAAGTGTCCTACACGTGCACGGATAACCCAAGTGAGGTAACATTATTTTCATTATGAATCATTGTTTATTTACTAGAATACCTTTAAAAAATTAAACCTTAATATGTAATTCAACAAGAGACTGAAAAACGTTTTATGAGGTAATATCACAAAGAAACGTTTCTTTTTATGAAGCAAAATTAGTTTTTTTATGCAACCAGTATTGACGAATTTCAAAAAAACGGAACCGTTATTATTTAAACATAATTTTTCAGAGCAACCGGACTCTAAGAAAGGGAGGTGAAAGAAAAGGTATTTACATGGCTTATGTCATATCATTGGCTTATTTGAGTGGCCACATTATACACTGTGTAACATTAACCATTCTGCTAATGTTCAAGCATCTATATTCCTTCAATTCATTATTTTTTGTGAATTATTGGATTATTTTATGGTGTTGCCTAAAAGTAGGGAAAATAATTCAGCCAGAATCTCACTCACACCAATAAAGGTTTTAGCCCTTAAACTTGACAATGATCAAATATTAGATCGAAGAATTGCACTTACATAGATGTTTAAACACAGGCAAAATGGTGAATGTAACACAATGTGTAAAGTGACTAATTAAATCAGTCAATGACAGGTTATAAGCCAACACATTCAAATAATCTATAAACTTGTGTACAAAAATTTTCGCAATTTATTTTATACCGTTAATATATCACATATCAAATTTCAAGAAACATTATCTTTTAGCATGGCGTCGGTTGTTGTATGAAAGGTTGTTGCCAGTATACATTTTCATAATTATTGGTAGATATTTCTATCCCGGACTTTATATGTTTACGAACTAAACTACAAATTAAAACAATGCCGGAGTATTTACAATAACAAATATCATGTTCAATACAATAAACGTAGATTTCTTTTTGAAACAAGATAAAATAAACCTTGAGGTAATTTATTATAAATTTTCCACCTGAGTAAGGATTACAGTTTTCCTATGTCATTTTTTCATGAATTCCGAAATTTATTTAGAGGCTATTTAGGCTTTAATCCCTCTAAAACAATAAATCTGAAAGTTGACACCATAAAACACCCTTTTCCACCCATATTTCGAGAAAGAATCCACAAACGTTTAGCGCAAAAAATATCATATATTTAGTGCGCATGTAGGTAAGAAATGAAGAGGAAAAAGTTACTTAATAGAAGTAGTTTTTTTATTTATTTATTTATTAAACAATATGGCGGCCTCCGTGGTGTAGTAGTCAAGACGCTTGACTCACGCACGGAAAGTTACGGGTTCGATTCCCGGTGAGAACACAAAAATTAAAATGTGATTTTTCTCAAGCCTGGGTGCTCTGTGATGTAATTCACCACTGTAATTAGGCCTCCTGGCCTGTTGTGGTGCAAAAAAAAGGCAAAAAAAAGGTAAAAATATGCCCAAAAGGCATTTACAAAATAATAATTATTTATTGTTAATTTTTTTTTTTTACATAAACAATGATTAACAATAAAAATAATACGAACTAACTGGGATTATCCGTGCCGAGGACACTTAATAATGTATTTAAAAAACTATTTTTACATGTGAGAAAATACAAAGAAGACCTTATATATACAGAGAGAAATAATAACATTTTTAGACAGTTTCAATCATTACAAATTTATGCTTATATTCAATTTATGTACACTTTTATTATTAATATTATAAAACGCACAATAAAAGAACAAAAACATAACATAAACTATACATTTGTGGATCAGGTGATTCAATACTAGTTTAGGGGAATGAGACAATCGATTTTACTTCTACTCAGCTCCACCATACATATGATCACCATTCCCTTTCCGCACCTAATGGTGCATAAAACACTGCATTTGTACACCACTCGCAGTTTATTTGGATTATTTTGTTACATGAAGGTAAGATGATCAGTCTTACGCTTCAGGTGCCAGTTTAGGGACTGTAAATATTCTGGTGTAAAAATACCTTTTTAAATCATTATTTCATGTCAATCATGTCGGGAATCGAACACGAGACCTCTTGCATGGTAGGCAAACGCGCTGACCATTACACCACGAGAAATACATCGCCTGTTGAAAAATTGAAATCAACATCAAATCAACAGTACGGAATAATCGCATGTGCTGGTGCTTTTAAAACAAATATATTACCAGTCGAGAAATACGAAAATTGATTGTAAAAGTTATATTACAAAAACCGTCTACTTTTCCCACTGTCTTTTTAACCACGAGGAAGACAAACACAATGGGTAAGTAATAGAAAAATATCACATAATACGAATACCGATAATAATATATAAAATGGATTAAAAAAAACCTAATCGTATTTTCAAAATCAAAATGGATATTGTGCAGTAATGTTTTCATATATAAATTTAAAAAAGAAATCATAATAAAATACATCACTAGAAAAACGCAACATGCTTGACATTGATAATTGTGACATCGAAATTCATGACGATGTTCTATAAAAATTTAAACGGTTTTTAAGTTCAAAATTAACATAAATCGTGATGTAGGGGCGTGCCGATGCAATGACCGTTTTTGCGGGAATTCAAAATTACAAATTTAAAAATATTTTTACTCGACAGTATTTCATTACTTCAAAAATGACATAAAAAAGTGATATTTCCCTATCGTGTGGCATTGCGGTGGTGTGTCGGGAGAAGTGGAGTACAACTTTCCATAACACATTAATGACTAATAGGGTAGATTGTCACGACCCTCGGCAGTGAGGAGAACGACGCAGATGTGTAAATGCACTCAAATATACGTTTGAAGTGTTTTTTTGGTTAACTCTCCCTTCCTGGTGATGTGTAGCTAGTACGCATTGCATCTAATAACTTTAATACCTCCATAAAAATAGTAAAAATTTTCAGTATTTCTCCATCATATATTTATGAATCGGTTAAAATATTTTGTTTTCAGTAATTCATTTTAATTAGGAACAAAATAATTAGTTTACCAAAAATCAGAGATGACTAGTTTAATAATAGTTGAATAATTCATTTACCAAAAATCAGAGAGACCAATTCAATAAAAAGTTTACCAATGTTTTGAATGGTGCGAGTTGCGTAGTAAATAAGTAATCCTGATATGCAATTGTCTCACCCACTCTTTAGGTCTCACTCTCGATAGTACAGGTATATTTGGGAGCGAGAGAGACAATTTCTCGCGTCACACGCGTGAACTGCACAGTTTCTGGTACTTCTCTTAGACGCCAGTTAGAACCTATCTGACTTTTGTCGGAGCAGTTCTTTCGCCCATGCTGGGAGCATAAGTGAATGTTTTTTTAATATTTGTAGCAATAAGATTTAAAATATTATCACTTTTGACTCCAATTATAAATAATTGAATCAAATGCATATGAATATTACAGACTACACAGCACCGTAACGCGCGGTTTTCTTTCTGTAAGGGAAAAGTTAAAACACAAACCAAAATTATTTTTTTAATACTGTATACCAAAATATTTTGTTGAAAACTGTATATACCGTCTTTTTGGGACCATAAGACTCACTTGTTTACTTTTGTTTTTCGAATTGGCGATGAACGAAAGTAAGTCAAAGGTGATGGTATTTGAAAGGGATAGTGAGGTTACTGACTGCATAATAAATATAAAAAACGAATGTCTTGAGCAAGTAGAAGAATTTGCGTATCTGGGAAGTATGTTTTCAAGAGATGAAAGAGTAGAAAAAGATGTTGAAAGGAGAGTTAATGCGGACAACAAAATGAACGGAGCACTAAGCACAGTAATAGCTGATAAGAATATGTCAATCGGAGCTAAACTGGCAGTGCACAACGGAGTTTTAGTCCCAACACTTATGTATGGAAGTGAGACATGGAACTGGCAGAGGAAGGATGAAAACCGAGTAAACGCGGTTGAAATGCGATCTCTTAAACGAATGTGTGGAAAATCAATGTATGACAGGGCTACAAATGATAAAATCAGGCGAGAGTGTAAATCTGAGTCAAGTATAATTGATAAGATTAAGAAAGGGTTCAAGAGATTGTTTGGTCACGTAGAACGAATGGACAACAAGAGAATGGTAAAACAATTATATATGGCAAAAATGAACTGTAACGTGAGACGAGGACGACCAAGGAAGACGTTGCATGATCAGATAAACCAAAATCTTAAGTCTGGTCATGTCAAAAGCAGACAGAACCAAAGGGCATGTATGAATGTGGAAAAAAATGCAAAGGTAGACGTGTGTGGCGGTCTATTCTCTCTGCCCAAACCTACGGGGAAATGGCGTGATGGTAGTAAATCCTTGTTTTTAAAAATATCAAAGATTTTTCAAAAAAATATCGGTAATCGATATTTGCCTAATAATAAATAGCTGCAGAAAATTCCTGCATTTACTGACTTTGACCGTCACCACTGTCACCAGTCAAGGTTAGTATGAGTTTTTGGTTTGTTGGAAGATACTGATCACCGCTTATATACAAAAATTGACACTAATCAAAACGGGATAAACGTTTTTGACCATGTAACATTATTGCGAAACTTGGGCGGATAACGCGTTTAGCCTGCAGCGGGTAATCGAGAGCCAACTCTATTATTTGGTCGTTCGGAATGTTCAAGGAAGTTAACAGTTATGACAGAAAAAAATAATTAAACGCGTATGAAAAATGGTTTCAGAACGTATTGTCAGTGTTTGGGACAATGTTATCAATGAAATTTTTGTGACAAAGAGTTTTTCAACAAAAGAAATAAATTATTATCAACTGTGTTTGAATAAAGAGTTTTAGAGGGTGAAATTAATTTAAGGCGGAGTAAAAAAGGAAAAAGTTACACTCATTAATTTCATAACATATTTAATTCATAGATTCTCATTTAATTTTGTTGTATTTGAAGAATTTTAGTGTGTATATTTATGTTTTAATCACGCCTGACGAAACATTCTTATCTTCCTTAACTTTTCCTGTTCTCCTCTCTCTTTATTCTTTTTTCCATTTAATACTGGTTTGGATATTACTTAATTTATAAACCAGTCCTATTCTACATACATTAATAGTTATGTTTTTTTTTTTTATAATATATTTATATTTTTGCATATGTTCTGAAACTAAAATTATATAAATAGCATATTTTATGTTTTTTGTTCGTGCAAAGAAATTAACATTTGGAAAAAAATGAACAAATGCATAAATATGCATCCTTTAAAAGTGTTTATTTTTTGATGAGGTGCTCTGTTAAATTTCAGACAGGGTTGACATGAAATATTGGTTTCAAAGGTGCTTTAACATTACAATATTTTATTGCTCCTGGATCGAATTTTGTCAAAACGCAAAACGCTTTGGGTAAACGTGTGGTAAAATTTTGCAATACTAGTGCACGAATGTCGTGAACCGTGCATTATGTATGCTGCGTTGGTTTGGAGATGTAGAACTTATGGACTGCAAAAGAACAGCTAAAAAGGTAAACGATACAAATGTTAATGAATGTAGAAAAAAACGAAGACTGAGATAGGGATCGAATGACCAAATTTAATTCTTAAAAGGCCGTGCTAAAAAAACCCCTGACACGCATTGATGTAACATCGTGTTACCTCATAAGACGGAATATTCTGAATTTCAGACACTTGAAAAAAAACATAGACATATACGTTCTATAATTTATAATAATTACATTAAAATTTAGACCTGTTATACCAGAACAATTTCATATCGAGTCTCTTTTCGTAAAATTCGACCTTCCGTGCATACAGACTAATTATATGAAGAATAGCACTCTTCGAAGAAAACAGACTACCTCTAATGACAGTTTTAGTGACATCAACATATTAAACTATAAATAGTTTTATAAGATCTGTTAAAGACATTTTCAATTAATCTGCTGCTAAACTATTTACTTTTACTTTTATATGCATCTACTACCTGTATATAATGCATTATTGTTAGTTGTGAATTTTTTAGTAATAATTGTAAATAATAAATAATAATTAATGTACAGTTGGAACTATGCCGTGTATTTTTCTATTAATGTACTTTTTATTTAATTTTTATAATATTTACTTTTTTTTTGTATTTTTTTATTCTGTATTCATAATAAATAAATGTGAAATCTGTAATTGGTCTTAATTAAAAAAAAGTTTTCTGGTACTTTGATTTTGTTAAAGAGACGGTATGATTTCCATAATAAATTTAATAAATAAAAACTCATTTTCAATCATTAATACGCAAGGACATTTAACTAGCGTGCACTCCCGCGCACTCATTAATAGGCATAACCGACTGATTGAACGAATTTCTTATTTTATGTTTGTCTTTTTCACACAAACATCGGCCATATAACAACGTGTCTGTCTTCATTGTTTTAAGTTCTATTCTCTTGTTCTTTGTTAAACAGTAAAACATATTTATTGTGGTATTGACATCACTTTCATTAAATTATTCTACGTATGGCAAGAATAAATATTTTTTGTATTCAAATCAAGCAAATGTAAACAAACTTTACATTTTAAATCCGGTATGAAAATGTCAACTTGAAGATTTAAAAAATACAACTACATCATTCAAATAATAAAGATATATATATAAAATCTTGTATCCTATGTAGACTCGCGTAACACCACAGCCACACGAAAGTTAACAAATACTTGAATATAGACACGTAAAAAGTCGAAATAATTGGCGCACGTGCATGAAAAGTTGTATGGATGTAAAGGGCTAGGCATTTATGCAAAGATGGGGTAGGATCGTGTGGCGTTCTATCCTCTTACCCTTCTTATACGGGAAAATTGGTTGATGGTTTGTTGTTTGTTCTTTATTATTGTTCTTGTACAAAATTACGTCTATAACTTAAGATAAGCTCTCTTTGATCTGCGTTGTTTTTCGTGTAGATTTAAATATTTCTCCCCTGAATATAATTTACAGCATCCTAAGGTGAGGCGATTAATTTCAATTAATTTAAAAGGCTTAAACATGCTTGGAACAATAAAGCTTGTCCTATTTCAAGGGGTGAACAAAATGTAAACAAGAATTTATCTGTCTCTGGGGTGACTTAAAACTTTTGAAAAAATGCGAGACTTAGCTTTAAGGCACACGTGTTAAATCATATACTAACAGTACCTGTAGCTGTCTAAGCTAAAATGGCCATTTTATTTTATTTGAAAAAATACGTAATTAATATAAAAATGCTTTGTTTGTAACCACTTAATTACCTACCGGTTTTGAAGCTACACAAGCCTCCTTATCAAAGTAATGAATATTTAATATATTAAAACAAAATAAAATCACTTTTTTTTACCCCCGTAGTCGCGCCCACTTTCTGTAGCTTGTTGGTGGAAATTTATATTTATACGTACTTATATAATATTCTCTAAATTTAAAAAAAAATGGATTTACACATATAATTAACAGTTAAAAATTTTTTTTTCGAGTACCAAAAAATATTTTAAAAATTAAAATATTTATACATAAGATATTACTCATTTATAAACTTGAGGTAGAGTAGCCACTTTCCCATTTTGCTCTTTTTACATTGTGTGTTAAATTTAAGTTCCTTCGGCAATATGTATGTTTGGCATAATAAATGGTATAATCGATGTTCCATCATTATTGAGACAAGTAAAATTCCATATTCCGACTCATAGGTATAGAAACAATGAAGTACTGCTCATCGATCAGCATAAAACAAACTATGATCTTAATTCTCCAATGACCCGTTGTTGTCGTATTGTTAACTCAACACAAGATCTGGACTATTTTGGTTTAACTTTACAGCGATTTAAACGAGCACGTAATAAATAGTCCAGATCTTGTCTTGATGTCCCTTATGTTTGTCAATGCTTCTTTTCTCTTTAATTTTTTTTTATAACTATTCTTATTTAGTAATAATAAAACCATATAAATTGTTTACATGGACAATTACCGTTTATAAATAAATAAACTAAAAATGCCAGATACTCGCTATTTATATATATATTTATATTTAATATAAAAATAAAGAACTCTCAACCATTTTTATTACACACTTGTAGTACTACCAAACGTGAAACGTGAATTATGGTTATGTTTGAGAGAAATTTTGAAAGTACATATTACTATTAATTATTCTTAAATGATGCAAAGCCACTGTAATCCTCGGACAGGTAGAGTTTCGAGTGTTTTGTATAGGATAAAATTGTGCACTTCTTTGTCTGTAAAAAAGTTTATTAACTATAAAGTACTGCAGACCCTACATAATTTTAATTTTAGTTTTAGTTGAATGTCCCCACAACTTTATACCATATCTTATTATAAATTCTACTAGAGTGATTTTAGGCAAAATAAAAGATAACTAATAAAAAGTACTCACTAAAGTCCGCGTTAGTGCGTAATCGCTATTTAGTTATTAATATTCGTCCAGGATTCTGAGTCTTAATTACAATGGAAACTCAGAGTTATCTTCAGTGATCTAAAACGTAAAATCGAATTTTTCGTACGGTAATGTCAACATGTTCAATTAATATTTTTTTAAATAATATACTGTTTACAAATATACACATTTTCGTACGAAAAACTCGATTTCGCTTCATCGAAAGTTATTAAAAATTCTGTTAAGGCTGTAGTCTGGTAAAACGCGCGCAAAATTAGGAAATCATACGATTTTGCTATTTTAAAACGAATTTTTTTTTTAATCGCGCAATGAAAAAAATAAGAAAACAAAAATTAGGTAAAAACAATAACTTTTAAAGGTATTTCTATCAAAAAATACACTTAAAAGTTTTATGTAACCAAAATATAGTTACTTTTAAACCGACAGATTACGCTATTTCAAATTTAGACTTAACTTAAGGTATCTTGGAACTTTATAAAGACTAAGTATTGCACTAAAATTTGTTACATTAATTTTTAAAAAAAAAATTGACATGAAAGTGACCACAGCAAAATTTTTTTTCAAAAGGTTTTTTGTTTTTAAAACAAAATACAACACATTTTTTTATTTCTACGTAAAATTATGCCTTTAGTAATACATGGACCAGAATATTTAATCCTCAGTAACTTCCCGGGGTTAAACTCTGCATCTCAATTCAAAAATTTATTTGTTGAGGTATTTTCTATTGTATATCTTCACAAATATATTTAGTACATTTATTACGAATTGTTTTGATCCAGGCACGTTTTTGTGGTTAGAATTAAGTGAAATTTCCTTTGAGTCTGTTCAAAGGGCGGCTCGCTAAAGAGGATTTTGTTTTATAAGAGCGACCTTTTAAACAATCGTTGGACCCTTTTACCGAATTTGTGATTTTTGGAAAAGGAAAGTAAAACACAGATATTTTGCTGTTTATCTCTTAAATAAAGGTTTATAGAGAACACTTTCTTTGTACAATTTTTCAATTTAAGATGTATTTCGATATCATTAACCGTTATGCAATGACAATAAATACGAGAAACTAATAAAGAGGTTATTAAATTATGACCATTATATGGTCGTTATATTGTGTTATAATTATGTTTTGTGCACTTCTAAAAATTATGCTTTAAAATTGCCAAACGAAATAAATAAAAAAATAAACGGCGTTATCTATGCGTAAGAATAGGGAAATCCAATTAGTTTTACAATTTTAAATTTTATGAGGGTCTATGAAATACAGTCGAGTAACAAACTTTTTTTGAACAGAGCATATTTAGCAATATTTACAAAAATAAAATAACAGACATAATTGTATTTTTGTTCCCGCAAAGCTGAGGCTTGTCTGCGGGTTATATTACATTAAAAAAAATGTAAATGGTAAGTACATGGTTTAATAATAAATTAAGAATTTAATATATTTATGAGCACACTGAAGTTTCACTTGCTATTTTTGACATTGAAAAAAAATGTATCCAGGTTTTTTTCCTCACGATTTTCAACCGGTATTAAATTAAACAGTTTTGGTACTACACTCCCGATTGTTCTATCTCCATAGTAGTTCTTCTGTCGTGGCACCGTCAGCTGCTGTGCCGATACTTGTCGGGTCGCGATCTGGTGGGTTACTTTGAATTTAAAACTGCAATCGAGGAAATAGTCTGTCATTATCTTATACTGACACTGTTTGTTAATGGGCAAAACGTTAACATAATTAAGCAATATTTTATTATTGTCTTTTTCCCCAATCTTTATTTTTACAGGTACGATAGTTTTTAAACTTTGTACACCCATGCTAAATCATAAGCCCTGTAGATGCCTAGACTTTTATATTACCTTCTCTAAAATGCTCTTCATCTCTGTTGTAATATGTTATTTTGTATTTATATAAAATAGATTATTACGATAATTTCTGCTATTTTAATTTCAAAACGGCAAAAAGTGGGACTCTTGTGCTGTATGCTGTAAGGGTACAATTTTTTATTGTATTAGATGTATATAACATTTTATACATCTACCTTTTTATCTACGTTTTCATTTTTTATATAAAAAGGTTTTGATTATGTAAATAGAAATGAAGAGTACATTTCGAAAAAGGTCAGAATAACAATGTTTTAATTAAAAGAGAAGTGGTTGTAAACAATTATTTACTAACATTTTATTATGTTTACTTCAGTACCAACAATCTCAATTCTATCGTTTTTAACGATGAAAGAAAAAAATGAAAATTAATAAATACAGATCAAAAGTTATTACAAAAACTTGTTTCGAATATTTAGAAATGAGGGTGAGTAAACAATACAGATATTTTGTTTTTATTGCTAACAACTGTGTTGTTTGATTATGCTTCTTATATTTTGTTTTTGTGTATTTTTTAAACATTTATTTTATGCATCTGTTATCATTCATTTACGTCAAATTATTCATTAGGATAAAACCCTACTAAGGTTACTTATCCCGTTCCAAGAGTGTCAAAATACAAAAACATTCATCAATATATTCTTCTTCTTCTAGTGCCTTGCCGGGTCCCCCCGACGTTGATGATCACTACAGCGAAAGCATATGTATCTGTCCTGCGCTATTTTTATATTTCGCAGCCAGGACGATGGCTTATTGATGTACTCGCCGTAGTGATTCCTGGGAAAAGATGACCAGAGTGATTTCCAGTTGCCTTCTCTGGTGGATTTTTTTATCGGGGTTACTTTCCCTTAGCTGGTTGGTTTTGGTTTTGAGGCGCCAAAAACTTGACTTTCATCTTCTCGTTATCTGCTGTGATCACACCGCTATGAGTGTGATCCCATTGCCCAGGGTTCACGACGTGGATGCTAACGAGTTGAACTAGTCAATAGTGCTGCCGATGGGATGCAACTGGGCGTTTGCAGCATTTTATAGAATCGCATCCTCCAGCAAGATGTGACTCACTGCGATCCTGCTGACAGTTTGAACCCCATCAATACGTAGAACCGATCAATTCATAGAAAACATTATAAAGGTTGTAGACACAGTAAAAATATATTAAAATATAAACTAATTACAAATCTAGTTAAAGCCAAAGTAAAAATAATATTGTAAAACATAGTAAAAGACAGTAAAAATACAAAACATTGTGAAAAATACATATGTGAACAAAAAAACTTATTTAAAGACGTAGCAAAAATAAAAAACAAAGTTTAAGAAATAGTAAAAACATTGTTAAAACTAGGGTGAAACGTAATGAGGATCTTCAAAATTTAATCAATTAAATAATTAAGAATGTGATTACAATTCAAATAAGATTTCTTTTTGGATATCTAACAGCCCCTATCATTATTATTATTTTATAATTTTCATTAAAATCATTCTTTGACACTGTTTGACAACCTTTTTTTTGTTTAAACTGTCTGTTTACAGGTGGGTGAAGAAAACAGTTATGTGTGTGAAATATAACCAGAACCCTAAACGAATGGCTACTCTTAGATTGAAATCCCCATAAATAAAATTGGACAGGGATAAATCGGCTTCGTGGTGTGGGTAAAGCTAGCTTTACATATTTTAGGTCCCGGGTTCGATTTCCGGCAGTATCGATCTGAAATATTTGTTTTGAAGGTGGTTTGAATTTGACATATTTCGCTGTCCCTGAACTGGCGCTGGTCTAAGACTGATAAAGACGCGTAGCATTGAAGAACTTACGCAGAGCTCTATGCACCACTTGATGTGCATAGGTGATAGTGATGATTCTTTAACTCTTTTCACTCTAAAGCTGGAAAAATGCGAGACTCGTATTTTAACAAAATGCACACTTTATAATTCACATTAGTCGGAATTTGGTTGAGATAATGTTCAGATGGGCAATCTTCAACACTTGAATCTTGTGATTTGGTAATATTTCAGGTATCTGTAGATAAAAGCCTCCTTTACTGGCTACTGGGGAGGCACTTAAAACCAATGATTTATTAAAATGGTACTCAGGGGTGATCGCGAGGAAGGAAATCTTTAGCAGATAGTTTTTATAAAACTGTTCCTGAAATATTGGATTTAAATTATTATTATGAATAGGCTAGTAATCATCAATTTTATCATATTTTGTTTCCTACAATATCTTTAACAATGCTCAAATAACAAACCTTAGTTAATATGTTGAGTTTTTCAACTGACGTTTTTTGGTGGATCAGCATTTTCATTAAAATAATAAAAACACATGTATAGTAGAGTTCCATTTTTATTCACAATATTTACTAAAGACAGGGTTTTGTCATAACCTATATCGTCAGATTGATATAACCAAATATGTGTTTTTATTATTATATTCAAGTTATTTCTTGAATCTGGAGCGCATACGATTTCCGCCCTGTGCCGCCGTATGCATGAGTAATAAGTAGGTAAATACATCATAAGGCAGCCTCTGTGGTATAATGACTAAGACGCTTGACTTATACAAAGAAGGTTCCGGGTTCGATTCCCGGTGAGACGGAAAAAAATTTAATGGGATTTTTCTCAAGCTGGATGTTCAGAGTTGAAATTAACCACTGCAATTCGGCTATCTTACCTGTCTTTGTGCAAACAAAATTACAAAACTACAAAATTTGAAAGTATAATTCACTGTAGATAATTGCCGACATTGATGTTCTGTATTCAAGTGTACATTTATTTTCATAGTTATTATTCTATAAGTTATGCGGCATTACTTATTTAAGATTATGTATTATATTTGTGTGACAATTTATAAAATCAATGACCAGAAAGTCTCTGATTGCACTCAAACTTTATTTGTAATATATTTTTTTATTTAACTTCAATTTCGTTTTATTTAGTTTAATTAGTTTATCTAAGAAGGAATTCATTTCTTTAATTTAGTTCACAAGATCTGTAAATGCTTAGACTTCCATATTCCCTTCTCAAATGTGTTTTCCCCCTCAGTCGCCAATTTTTTATATTTTTTATTATTCAATCGTGAGTATCGTGACTTTACTAAATTGTCTTTTGGCTTCACAAAAATCAACAGTTTGAAAAATTGATGAAATATGCATATTCGAAAGTAAGCATAATGGTAAATTTCACACAGTTTTTGATTGGCTATTTAAATTAGCCTATGACAGGTCATAAGACCTTAAAATGCATATATGTTCGTGAGCTCCAATAACTATTTCATTTCAGTTAATATATAAACACAAGTTTTTGTTTTCGTTTCTGTTGAGATATTAGTCTCTAGAGATTAACGACTCAACAATGTTGGAAATCACTGTTATAAGGGAATAGCATCTCAATTTCAAGGTGTAATTTATTGAACGCCAATCCCATGATCTTTTGACCTATTCCGCCTTTCACACCCTTTGCTCTTGTGGGAGAACTGGCTGAATAATGTACAAATCGGACCAATGGACTTCATGATAAATACACATATTACTATCTGATGTACAGTCTGATCCACCCCTTATTACGACCGATTTCTCTTGTTTTACTTGATAGATTATTTAATATTATTCTTTTCCTAATATTCCGTAACGATTCATTCAAATGTGTGTAAAAACAGTGAATTTACATACCCTAATAACAAAGATATTTCAAAATAGTTAAAGGTAAATTATTAAATGAATAAATAAAAGTTCTTGGTCTCGGACGATGGTTTGTGGGCATATATTTACATGTCATTTCTAAACGAGACCATTAAACCGGTTCCTGGAAGGCCGAGTCACCTTTTCAGTTCTCACTGGAGTAATTTTCATTCAGGGTGTCCACAACGCGGGGGTGGGCACTTTTCACGTCAGTAGGTCGACGGGTTTAGGTGGCTAAGTTTGGGTGAGAACCCAGTATTGCGGGGTAAAACGCAATAAAAACCTCAACGACTGTGATGGCGGAGATGAGGTGCATCAATATGGCGGAACAGGCACAGAACACAAATCGTCTCTCAGGCCACCTGGACATACTTTGGGCTAAGGGCTGCTGGAAGACAGCGGCGTCGGGCTAAACGTTGTGTTGAGGATGGCAGCGGAGGAAAAATAGTCAATTGTGGCATCCTAAGCCCCAGTTGGCGAGAGGGTTTCTATCATAGCGTCAAGTGGCAACCAGCCGTAAAACAGAAACCATTTAACAAATCTCCTAGATCGCTGTGTAGACTAAGGATTAGGAAGGTTGACCCAAAGTAAAAGAGTTATACAGCCAGGAAGTAGAAGACCAAGAATACATTAAGTTAATAAAATAGTACCTTTGTATTATCATGGTGTGAAAGGCATTAAATTGGTACTCCGATGAAGCATTTCTTGATTATTTTTGTTACATGGAAGGTTAGGTCATAAATCCCACGCTTCAGGTGCCCGCTTAAGAACATTTAAATATTGCTGTGTAGAACCACAGTTAAAGTCAATATTTTACGTCCATTCTGGTAGAAATCGAACCTATGGCTTCAAACGACACCCTAACCACTACACAACGAGGGAGACTTATCAACAATCAATTTTTTTTTTCAAGGTTTTTACCTTAGAGTAGACATCGTGTCGAGAGGACTTATATTAGTTGTTTATTTATTTTATAATTAAATAAAAAATATAAATAAATAAATAAAAAATCTAAATATTAAAAAAAAAATCATTCATATAAAACACATCTTATAAACATACTTAAACACTAATAAATTTAAATTAAACTGGCAATGTACATTATAAAAATTAAATTATGGTAAATATTCATTCTTTATTAAAAAAACACACCTTGTATCTAAATGTAAGCACTAATAAAATAATTTCAATAAAACTACTAATGTAAAAGATCAAAATTAAATGACTGTACAAACTTATTCATCAAGATAAAAACGCATCTTGTAAACAATTCAGTTTTAATGACAATCTCTATGCTTTCAATACTGTTATAAAATCTGCACATTCTTGATACTGAATTGAAAAAGGACACATTATTCTTGAACGAATCTATATTAAACACATAGACGGACTCACTAAAGTAATGGCATCACTACATAGCCTCTTCTACAAAATTAAAGATTTTATATCAAGATAGGAAAAAATTATGATGTACGAAGCCCATGTCAAAAGTAAATTGAGTTACATGATCGCCTTCTAGGGAACTGGTAACAAGATAGACATAACAATAATACAAAGACAACAAAATAAAATTCTTAAACTAACATAGAACCTACCCTATCTGACCTCTACGACTAAACTGTACAAAAATACACACCAGTTTGACATAAACTACTTGACTAAAATTGAGACCTTGAAAATTGTGAACAAAATAACACTGGGAAACATACAAGACGACGACATAATATTAGCCAAAAATGCTGACATACACAAATATAACACCAGACAACAACAACACTATTATATTGAAAAAGCAAAGACAAACACAAGACAGTCAAAAATACTACATAATGGACTTAAACACTACAACGACTTACGTTACTACTTGAAAACTTTTACTGGAGACAAATTTAAAATCAATCTGAAAAAGCAAATGATGACTGAACTAACTAGACAAGATGAGACATAAAATGACTAGACAATATAAAATTTCTTATGTAACCCTAACGGGTTTTTAAAGTTGTTAATAAATAAAATTAAAAAATGTTTATGGGTTCCTAGGGTATGACCTTTAGGGAGACTTAATTTCGTATTACTCAAACAGCTTGTTCTTTTCAATTGACCATACCATAACAATCTTTTATAAATAAAATAGGTCATTTACCGTTCTCCTAGTTTGCAGTTTTAAGCATATGTATGTAAATGAAAGTAAAAATATATATGTGTGTATGAGGATGGACACAGTTGGTTCATTGTGTATTTTTTGTTTATTCTCGATAATTAGGTTCAATTTTTTTTCTCTTTCTCTTCCTTTACAAAATAAAAAAAAACCTTATAGTAACTGACCCAGCTCAGCCTTCTACTGGAGTCCAGTGCTAAACAAGGGTCTCGCGTTTGGACCTCCAAAATTTCCTGCAGCTACCGTCTTTTGCTACATTGGATCTGCAACTATTCTGATGTCAGCTGACCATTTGGCCTAGGCCATCCGTACGCTTCTGCGTCCTGTTCTCAGCCTCCAGTCTCTCACTTTTTTTGTCCACCTACCGTTCGAACTCAAAGAAATATGACTCGCCCTATCTCACTTCAGTTACGTGATTCTTTTTCCCACATCTGTAATTTTGGATATTTCCTGATCCACCGATTTGTTTTGTTCTGTTTATGTTGTCAAATAAAACAAAATGGCCACCAATTGGTTGCTAACCAACAACCCAACATTGCTTGCGTTCTATGAAACATAGTAATAAGGACTTCTCTCTAGGTTACGCATTATTACTCTGAGGTATTTAACCACTTTCCGTTTTTTTTTTGCGAAAAAATACATAAATTACATTAATAGTCAAAGAGATTACAAACATCACCATGTCCGAACATGCACTAAAATTAGGTAAATGATATTTTACGATATGTTGCAGAATGTATGAGGGTGGGGATAAAAAAGAGCAAAGGTTAAAAGGTTGAAAGTTACACGATTGGTTAATTTTTAAATAAAAAAGTAGGATATATAAACAGATGTTTGATTATTTATTTGAGGAATATTATTTTTTAACTCTTTTTTACTGTGAAATATCTCGGTGTTGTTTGATATAAGTTCTTTTTTATTATTTGAATGTATAATTTAAACTTTTTTATCTATATTGAAATCGTGATTTGAATTTCTTAGATGATTGGAAAACTCTGTCAATATTTAATCACTGATATAATTAACACTTTTATTTTATTGGCTGGTTAGGAAAAAAATGTCATTTGGCAATTTTAAATTTGTCAAAAGTAAAATAAATAAATACATGAAAAAATTTATATAAAATAAGTTCATATTTTGAATATTTTTGCAAATACGTACTCTCTTGAAACTATGTTAAATAAGGCTACGGTTTAAAGTTAGAGAATTGAAGATTTTGGGGATAGTATTTTTTAACTATTTTTAATGATATCTAAACGCCCAATTGTTTAATTCTTAATTTTTTGTAGTTTATTTTTATCACGTTTGTAATCCATAAAGTATTCGCGTAAAAAATCGTAACGTGACGACTTATATTACATGGCATTCTTCTCGTAAGGTCTCTTGTAATAAAGTTCTAATACATCAGAGATCCGATGAAGTATTGCGCTCTTACGAATCAAATAATGCAATGCGTCATTCCGCCGTTAGCTGTTCGCCATTTGCTATTCGCCTTCCGCCATTCGCTAGTTACGAACTGTACAACGTACAACTTCCCTGCCTTTAGGGATATTGCATTACCTCTCATACCTCATACGTTTGAAGAGCAAATATACTTCAAAATGAACACTTTCAGAGCCGTTGACCATTTACTTATATTAAATGATACAAATATGTTTTGAGCATGTCCAAATATTTGCAGACAGTCTGCATTTCTTCCCTACGGAGTCATTTAGATGTAAATTTGTTTTTTAAAGACTTTTAAAAATATATTTTAAACGTTTTTTTTTTGCACCACTACTGACCAAATAGCCCAATTATAATGGTAAAAAGATTTATATAACAAAACACCCAGGCTTGAGAATAATCACATTGAAATTCTATTGTGTTCTCACAGGGAATCAAACCCGAAAACTTCCGTGTGTGAGTCAAACGTCTTGGCCACTACACTACGGAGGCCGCAATATGTGCATATAAGGGCGGGCATATTGCCTTAAGGCAATTTCTTCCTACCTACCCAAACCGTTCAGCTTGAGAAAGTTACAAGTACATTCACATATTCTAAGAAATTATACTGAATCTTAAAATTTTAAACAAAATTTTACTTAAAAAATATATAAACACTATACTATGAAGAGAGGAGATGGGAACAACTCAAATATTTAGATAGTGACATTTCAATCTTGATTTTAATGTAAAAGAAGAAGGGGTGTTTCTAACATAAGTGGGTAGATTATTATACTATTGAGCAGCTACTACTGTGAAGGAGGAGAAGGAGAAGATTTTTGAAAAGGAAATATGTTGAATTAACTAACTAGTTAGAGAATAAAAGTAATAATTGATTTTTTTTTCAGAAGTTGCTCAGTAAAATTGAAACATCCTAATTAATCTTACAAACATGATAAGGTTTCAGTTTATTAACGTCACAAAATTTAACAAATGGACAATTTGAGTAAATATGGATGTTCAAACATGGGCAGAATGGTGAATGTTTTACAATGTTCAAAGTGGCCACTTAAATCAGGCAATGACAGGTCATTAGCCCGGTGTAAAGTAATGTATTTATTTGGATAGTTGTATAAATAAAATTTGAAAATCTAAATAAGTGCGAAGGTTTTCACGGTCACTATTCCGATATCTTTCCTTTTTGGGTAATACCGCGTGTGTTGCATTGGTTCCAACGCACATGGTATTACCCAAAAAAGACAAAATTTGAACACCTAGTTATATAAATGCCTAGACTTCTAAATTGCAACTATTTTAAAGCTGTTTACGTTTATGATTCTTTATTTTTATTTTTATTTCTCTATTGTCTCGTAAGTGGTACCGGGATTAATTTTCGAAAGAGTTGTAATAAAATATTGATTAAAAAAGTGATTAAACACAGGAATGTTTCGTTGTCCCTGGGCTGGAATCGAAACGTAAGATAATCATTTTATCTTCATGTTATGAAAATGATCAAGACACCATTAGCTGCAGGAATCGAATGATTATGATAACTTCTATATCGTACATAATATATCATCATCATTCTAATAATAGGTGTATTATACATATGACCTACGCATGTGTTTTATAAAAAATAGTTTAAAAAAACAATTTGGGATAGTGATAATAAAATATCAATTAAAAAAAATGTGGTATTTAAAAGACTTGAAAGGATTTAAAATTCACGGAAATATTTATAAAATTTGTATATTATTAATGAGTTCTAAAATTTGTTATCACCAGTGCTAGTGGCTGAAATACTTAATTATTTTAATTTAATATTTTTCCGTATAAAATCACTAAATAAATTTAATCTGCTGACCGGTTGTGCGGCATTATCTTGATTGGTAAACTGTCTTCAAGTATGCTAAAAATAAGAAATCATACAAATATACATATAAGCCTTGTAAATGCCTAGACTTCTATATTACCTTCAATTAAATGTTCTTCATCTCTGTCGGAATATGTTAATATAAACAGCTCCCCGGGGAGTTGAATCCAGTCCTTGTCTTCAAAAATTTTGACAAACTCATAATATTGTTGATAAATCCACCTGGTCCATGAAGAAGTATAGAAATTGAATAAATAACATTTTCAGGCGTTGCCTAGTATGTAGGTGCCATAATTCTATTAGATTAATGTCACGCGCATAAATAAAGGTTTCAGCTCTTTCACTTTACAAACATCAACAGATCAAAGAATTGAAGGAACATAGGTGCTTAAATATGGGCAGAATGGTGAATGTTACACAGTTTGTAAAGTGGCCAATTAAATCAGGCATTGACAGGTCATAAGCCTTGTAGATGCCTAGACTTCTATATTACCTTCAATTAAATGTTCTTCATCTCTGTCGGAATATGTTAAAATATATATATATAAAAATAAAAAAATTGATTTGACTTGATACTTCTAGAACTTCCCATTGTCATCGGGGCCCAAGAGCGAAGTTTTAAAAAATCTTAGAAATTATAAAATAAGAATATTTAAAAATATGTTGCAAATATTTCTGGTGCTGTAGGTGTTAAAAAGTAAGGACATTCAAATACACGCGAGAGTGGTCATCGTCATTCGTATCTCCCACTAGGCTATCCTATGCATGTGTTGTTATAGATAATGAGTGTGTGCTCGTTGACTTTGATATACATTACATATGCATAAAAGTATGAAGTCTACATTTACAAACAAATACACTTATACATAAGCATATAACTATACTTGCATACAACAATTTACATGGATTTATGTTTTGTTTAGGACAGGAGATCCAAAAATCAGTTTAACTTAGGGTATCTTAATTTGTTTAAATATTAACTTTAATTCATCATCATCATCATAATTACATCTTCGCACCCTAGTTGGAGCATATATTTTCATTTCAGGCAAAATCACAAACCTTGAAAATGACGCTTTTGAGTTAAATGCGCCATTTGAAGAGTATAATTATTTAGAAGTCATCCTTTATAGGATGAATTGGCAAAAAAAAAAAAAGTGAAATTATGGTGTGTAAGAGGCAAACGTTCCCGAGATAATTAAGAAAAAAAATGCATAAATCAGAATTCATAGTTTTTTTTTCATGTAAGATTATATTATTATTTAGTAAAAAAATGGTTTTAGATAATAAATTTTTAACCACAATACTATGTATGGTAATTATTTCTGAAATTTACTTCCTTATACGTATGATTGACATGATGATTGTTGTCACCAGAATTTGATGTGTCAGTTCTCATATTACTTCATTTCTTACAAAGTCAATCCTCCAAAAATCCTAAATTCTTCTGAGACACCAATTCTCAAAACTCAGTATTTTTCTGTTTTGGGCCCTAGTGAGGTGCCGCAATTCGCATTCATAGAGAAGAATAGATATTATGTAGGCGTTATAAAGGCGGCATTTTGTTTTTACTAAGTAAATATCCGATCTTCAGATAGCCTTCATGTTGTTAAAAGTGGCTTACTTTATGTAAAATCATTATAAAATGCTTCTGAAAACAATGAACAAGACGTACCTGTACCTTCATTAATTATCATATAACTACTTTGGTGCATAGGGTACTGAATTGATAGCGTATTTCAATCATTGGTAACATGAGAGTCCAGCATATTTAATGGAAATATTTCACGTCGGTCTCACTAGAAATCGAACTGAACTGCAAGCATGGTTGCCGAACGCAACAATCACTACACTTCGAGGCTGGCTTATCTCCATTACACATATTATTTTAGGATTTTTACCTGAGAGAAGCCATCGAATTGGAAACAGTCGTCCAGGGTTCTGGTTGTATTTTATTTATTATTGAATTATTTGATGGACTTATGCAGACCATTCTAGCGATGGTAAATTCAATTACTTAAAATAAATACAGACACTCATAAAATAAAATACAACCAAATAAAATTAAAGCTAGGACAAAAAAAAAAATACTACCTCAATACAAGATTCGGTCTGTCTTAGAGAATTTAAAAATTAATCATTCATTACTTTTCCATTATAAACAAATATTAATAATAAAAATAATTTGACCTTATTGGGGTTATACATAACCTATATGAACACAGAAAATGCAATAATTACGAAATTTTATTTAAATTTTGTTTATTTCACTTTTTAATTGTAAGACTGGCCCCAAAACGATTTTAAACGGGGGCAATTTTTTATTTCAATAAAAACCACCTTAAAAAATACGTTAACTGTAATTTGTTAAGTCAGCAAAATAAAAAATTTTATTTTATGCTTTTTTGTTAAGAAAGCTTAAAACATAAAAAAACATTGAAAGTATGAACCATTTTCCTAGCAATTAGGTTGATAAATTAATTTTTTTACCAACCATATAAGTGATGAGAAATTCAAAGTATAACTCACTTCCTACTAAATGTATAAAATCTCTTCAGACTTCGGACTAAGATAGAAACTGTTTGGGGGCAAAATTCCCAGATTTTAAAAATCGTGAAAACTGGTGAAATAAATAACCTAATTCTTTTTTGTATTATAAAAACGAACGTATGCATTATTTATTATTTTTCAAAGTAAAAAACGTTCCAACCATTTTGTAGATTTGATTATTCACTTTTTTCATTAAAGCGCTATTATCTCAGTTCCAATTTTATATGGCTGGCTGTTTTTTGCATAACTGCGTTCAATTAGAGTTATGTTGGCAAAAATTAAAATAGAAACCGCACCGTAAAATAATAATGGGGTACAAAACTAACTTCGATGAAACTATAGTCTTTCATTATAAATCACCTACAGGGAGAATGAAAAATGATAGTCTTGTGTTGATAATATGAATTTTCATTCAGAAGCACAGGATCTACTCGTACCTGCTGTGCGGATATCAAAGAGAAAGTTTACTAAATTTACTGAACGCAGTGCAATTTTCCCCGCTACGTCAGCTATAAGGTTTTTTGCTCATAGAGCTTTGAGTAAGAAAAAACTTTGCGTAGAAACCAGTTAAAGTTAAGATGGGAATATACAGAACCTTCACGGATAACAATTGGGACCTGCATAATCATTCTGAAATGCATAGAATTTACGGAGAGCATTCATCACCGTAATTCTTTTTAACAACTAGTGGTCCATAGGACACTGCACTGGTACACCCTTGAAACCGGGTTCTGGTCTCGTGGCTCGTGGAGGACTCACGGATCGAAGGTCCGAAGTTCAAACTCTGCTTTATTAGAACTTTATTTCCAATTTTCAATAGTGAGTTATTTAAAATTAGTTGAAAACAATCCCAAAATGGAAATATTTGGGTAAATTATATGGATATTTTTTTTTAAATAAAGATTAAATTGTCGAATACTTTTCAAGAATAGAAATGATCAAATTCAATGCTTAGGGAAATTGAATAAAAAAAATGTTTTTTTACACGCAATACAAATTCAAACATTTAATTAAGAACGTGAAATTTCTCGAAAATATATAAATAAATAAAAAATTGCATCAGAGAGGGGAAACATTTTTGAGAAGGGAATATGGAAATAAGGATGTTTAAACATAGGCTAGAGTGAATATTACACAGCGTGTAAAGTTGCCATTTAAACCAGTCAATGATCATGAGTGATTTAAATCCCGAGACTTCCATATTTCCTTAGATTGACATATTAAGAAACCACTAAAATTCCCCATTTGTCAAAACAGTCAAAATGACCACTCGACTATTTTTCGTCGAGTCGGTGAAAAAATGACATATTTTTTCTTGCATAAGCTCCCAGGGCCAGTATTACAATGAACACTAATAAATTATATTCTAGAAAAATGGCTCAATAGTGCAGAGCTAATTCTACCACGTAAAACCATAACATATTATAGTATTATAAATTTTTGTAAAAGGCAGATTTGCCGTTTATGTTAATAAAACAAAATTATAATTATATAAATATGAAATATAATATATGGTTTCCAAAAGATAAAATCATCCTAAAAAAACCAGTTAAAAGTAAGTTATCTGGTTTTGTGGAGTTTTTCTTTTTCTTTTCTATATCTTCCTAATCCTTTTTTTTTTTAAACATCAAAACCATAATAATATTTATTTTTTCTGCATATTATGTCTGTACTATTTTACTTTTATTTTAATCTTAATCAAAACTAAAGGCTGAGCACCCGATGACAAACTATTATTTAATAGTTTATCGGGCCAAAATATATTTTATATCTTAAGTTTTTCATTTTATTATGTATTAATATTGACATATCAATTTTAATTCATATATAAAAAAGAAAAGGGTGCCTCTGACATCAGTGGGTAGACTATTTTCAGTCTTGCAGCTACTACTGTAAAAGGCAAAAAAATAAAGCGGTGAATGGGTCTTAAAAGAGTTTTCTCGATACATGAACAAAGATATAGTCTATGTTGTGATAGAGGTTGGAAGTGCTCTCTCAGAAGAACAAGTGAAGTGGGATTTTATAAAATATCGAATTGACGTCATAGAATGTAAATGTTTTCTTGATTTTATAAATTCATTACAGTTCTCTTATATTTATTTCAAGTATCGTAAAATATATGTATGAATTTGATCATCGCTTTCCATATAATTATATTTGTAATGGAGGAACTGAGTTGTTTTATACAGCATTAAATATATATGGGCAATTGAATGCATACGTTATTATATACATTTTACATACCCTTGTAGTGCAACTAAATTATCCATATAAATCACGAATTAGCATCGCGATAAAGAGCTTCCTTCATATTCAATATTAATGTTAAATGTTTTAATGGAGTTTCTTGCTATTCTACTCTCTCGTTTGCTTCTTCTCGTAAGGGTTTTCAGATTAAAGATAGGCGTTTCGGTTATTCATAGTTAAAAGTAGCATCAACAGTTACCGTTTCGTAAATTAAGATGTTTTGTGAAATTGCTAATAAATAATAGTTCAGAGCAGTGTGGGCAAAACATCAAGTAGCATCACGGTGGTCTAAACTGTTTTTTAAGAAACAATGAGAAAATCAGTGGTTTAAAAAAAAAAAAAACTGTTTGTTAATAGACTATTCAACTAAGCCAATTTTTTATTTTTTATTTTTTATATATCGTATTATCGCTGCGTCGTATAGCGCTGAGCGCTACGATTTTTTAAAGTTTTGAAATAACTCCGCGTATGACGTCAGAGGTTCATTTCCGCTTATTCTCATTCGGTTCTTCCTACTGGTCCAGAAGCGACGAGCAGACCCAAAATCTTCCATAGCTCTCAGATCATAGGTTGATACAAATGAACCAGTGACGTCATTTTAAGTAGTGCGTTTTTATTATTTTTTCCGCACATTTTCAAGAAACTTTGCTTTACAATTTAATGTTTTAATATTGACCCCGCGCAGGAAAACATTTTTTTGTATTCAATTTCCCGTAGGGTTGAAGTTCCTCATTCCAAATTTTATATTTAATATATTACATTATATTTTTCATGGGGAGGAGTGAAGGCTGGTTACGATTTTACCCACGCACATTTGATATTTATAAAAACAGTTTTATTGGATACCATGACTAATTTATCTTCAAAATAACAGTTTTCTTAAAAGACTATTGCAACAATTTCCGATTTTTTTTTTTTTACCTGGTAACAGTTTATTTATTTGTGAAAATGTTTATTGTGTTTCGGAAAGAACAGCTGTTTTAAAATAACAGTTAAAAAAATTCACAACCGATAATTTATATATACTAAACACTGAACTCACTATTAACTCAGGCAATATTTTTTCAATATTTTGAGTTAATCCATATGTATGTAGACAAAATACTAGATTTCACCCACTAGTGAGTAATTGAGATTGAAAAATTACATCAGGGTTGGAGCACATCTAAGAGAAGGGAATATGGAAGTTTAGGCATTTACAAGGCTTATGACCTGTGATTATCTGGTAAATTTTCTCCAACCCTGTAATAATTTGTAAATATTTTTTCTATTTCAATTTTTAAATATGTATATATTTTTTTGAATCTAATAACCCGCTAAGCCTCTATTTTGAGGCTTGTCAACAGGTGGGATAGAAGGGATATGGAAGGAGGTAATGAAAAATACACCACAACACCCAGACGAATTGAGAAAAAATCTTTGTTGAATTTTCTCTTGCAACTGTCGTGAATCGAACCCGTGACGCCAGTTTCACAGTTGGCCGTCTTACCAACTGAGTTACGGTGCCTGTCTTGTTGAAAACAAATATATTGCTTTTAACTACTGGCCTTCTTACTATGCAGACAGAATAAATTATATTTAATTAAAAATTGCATCGTCTGCTAAGAAAAATGACTCATTGAAGACGTGGCATGATCAGACAAACCAAAATATTAAATCCGGTCATGTTAAAGTAGATAGAACCAGAATTAAGAATAGTCCTGAAGGAGCGTAAAATCAAATTTGAATACATCGGACTGTGTCCAATAGTTTCCATACTATGCCTTACTTTTGCCGCGCGCATTCATGAGGTCGCAGTGTAATATTGCTTAATGGAGTAAAAAAAAATCATCACACAAATGTAAGGTCAAAAAAAGGAATCTGTTAATTTATCTAAAATTTTATTGTGCTCGCGGAAATATTGATTGACACAACAGAGTAAATAAGTAAAGGGTCATTTAAATAGAGTAATTGAATTAACAAACTTGAAATATAAAACGAATTTTATTTTACATGAAACGGATATTGTTATATCATGCTAAATAATATTGTATGTTTTAAAGATAATGTCGGTCAAATGTCTACCACAGAGTTGTTTAATCTGAGATCCAATTTTCATTTATTCTCTCATTAGATGAGCAAAGTATGGTAAAAAATTTACTACCCTAGCCACACTAATGAAATATCTATTTGTTTCTTCGATAATCTGACAGATGGAAACATAATTCAATTTGTAAGTAAAGCATTTGTTATATACACATTCATTTGCTAATTACACATGAAATGTGATTGCATCCTGTTTCTTTACGATCCTTGCAGTATTTATTCACTTTAAAAGGACACAAGACAGTTGAATTCATATCAGGAGTTGCGTAATGAGCGACGTCTACAAAGAAACTAATGGGTCAAAACGCCAACCTCCTCATTTATGAGTAGTTTAGTCGCCTTCTGTTTGATGTGCGTATGCGGTTTCTGGACTTTTGTTAATTCTATGGAGAAATATAATAAAGTGCTTGGATTTATACTTCAAAACTCTAGATATTTAAATAATACTACCGCAATTCGTACATTGTATGATACAACAGTCCGCAGCATATAAAAATACTGTTCTTTAATTTGGGACCCTTCTTAATCAAACCACATCGTTGAAATGGAGAAGGTTTACAAGCGGTTTTCGCAATATTCATATCCTTAAGAAAATAATAATTATCCATTCTTGCATTCATCATTATTTCTAGCAGAGATGCTGGATTACAATACCCTTGAGTCAATTTTTTCTTGGAAAACATTTCTAAAGGCTGATTTCTGGAAGTATATACAGTTGGTGAGGTGTCTATTACTTTAATTTTATGTTAAATTAAGTGAGGTCAAAAGAACCCAACAAAATACAAACACTCGTTCATCAACACAAATTAACTGTATTGTCCCATTTGTATCAACCGCCTTTGGTAAAAATAAATATAATGTAATTGTTCAAAAAATATTTAATGATTTATTGCCAAATATAAAACAAATTGTAAAATAAAAATAACTGCACATTTAAATAGTGTAACGAAAGATTTTTTTGAAAAATATTTGTAGATCAAAAAACCTAGTACCTTATGTAATAAGTACACATATTATATATATTTTGATGTATTTCATGACTTTAAATTTGTTTTTTATTATAAAATATACTTTATTATTTATGTTTAAGTAACATGTATTCTTGGCACATAAATGAGTATATACTTTATATTTGTATAATAAAGATTTTTAATTTTTTACATTTGATTAGCTAGGCATTTATAATTAGGTAGTTTTAGTTTATCTTATTTGTTATTGTTATTAACATTTTACAACAGAGATGAAGAACATTTAAGAGAAGGTAATATAGAAGTCTAGGCATCTACAGGGTTTATGACCTGTCAATGGCTGGTTTAAGTGACCACTTTATACACTTTGTAACATTCACCATATTGCCTATATTTGAACATCTATATTCCTTCAATTATTTCATCTGTTGATGTTTGTGAAGTTAAAGAGCTGAAACCTTTATTTATGCGAGTGAGATTCATCTAATTGAATTATTTCACCTGCATACTAGGCAACGCCTGAAAATGTTATTTTTTTCAATTTCAATACTTCTTCATGGACCAGGTAATTTATCAACAATATTTTGAGTTTGCCCAAATTTTTGTAGACAAGAACTGGATTCAACTCCCTGGGGAGCAAAGAGATTAATTTTGGAGAGTAGGTAAAAAGAGTTTACTTTATAATTTAATAATTTATTTAAATAGCATAATTCAGATACAGGGCGTCTATTTTGAAGGGTAAAAAATCCATTTTGTTCGGCAGATTGGCTGTAAGTACAAAACGTTTTATTGTTTTTATAATCCAGATATTTTTATCCCCTGTTTCAAATGTATGACATTGTTGGTTATATTAAATTATTGTTTTTATTTTATTCATTCACTTAATTATTTTATGCATAAAAATTGCTACATTAAATTTAGTTTGCTGCTTTACTGTGAGCAAGCTGATTTCTTTGTGCATTCTTCCTACATTAGAAAAGATATTTTTTTAAAGTTTAATTATGATTATGAAAGCCATGTGTGCCATGTACACCAATAAAAAACAAAATCAATTTTAGTATATAATTACCGATATTGGTTTTACCGTCTCGCTCGATAATTACCGATGAAGATAGCGTTTACAATCGCTGCCCAAAAATCTCTGAGAGGTGATATTGTGAATCGTTCGGGAACAGCACGGAAACAAATTGCCAAAGGCCGTTTGGCAAGATGGAGTAAGCCTACGTCAAGGAGTTGACGGCTACAGGCTGAAGAAGAAAATGAAGAAGAATAGTGTCCCGACTAAGAGACGGATATATATCGCAACCAGCAGACATTAACAAGTCAGTGAATGGTTATATTCTTATATTTAGTAACATTAGTTTTGATGTGCTCTTTATATTAACGCAACAAAAACATATGTCTGTTTTAAGGCATGGATGATCGTTAAATTAATAAAGTTAAGTAGAAAAGTTTTACCTTGAGAGACTTGTATACATGAATACAGTACCGAACATATTAATTGAAACAAATATTTTTTTGTATTTTCAATTTGGCAATACAGCCGCCATTTTAATATTTGATGAATATCAGCATGTATTGGAGATTATGTTTACACGATTTTGAGATTATTTTTGGTATTTTACTAGTTTTTTCATTGTTTTAATAAAAGTTGTTCAGTTTTGATATTTCAGTGGTGTCTTCAAAGATGGATACATTTACGATCAAGTGGACAATCACTATAAAACTATACTGGGATAAATTGAAAATTCATTTTAAATAAACCCAAAGAAATGTTACTTAGTACTTTTTATTAAAAAAAAAATTAAAGCACTTACTGAGTGGTTATTATTTATAACATAAATTATAACATTTAGAATATAAATAAAAATTTATTTTTAATTAAAAAATACTAAAAAAAAAAATTGAATTGCAATGATTGCAATTCTTCAACATTAGAAAAAAAAATAGATTAAAAGAATACTTAAGGTGCCTAACATAATAATAATTTTTCTGAATTCGCAAACGATATGATAGAAAATAATTATATTTTCAATAAGACTCTGAATTATAAGTTCTTCATGTTGAAAATAGAATATTAAAATTAGACAACTTGGAAATTTTAGAAGTCAAAAAAGTGATTTAAATTAAGAAATAATAAATAACCAAATAAAATAATATTTCCATTGGTCCAATCCTGTCAAATTTAGAGCGTATTCACATGAACGCTCGCTTCCCATCCTTAAAATACAAAAACACTATTTCTTTTAGTTCCACATGTGTAGTATAATACTGATAGAATAAAATAGGAAAGAATTCATTAGTTAAGTAAACCTTGATAAAGAAGCTTGTATAGCTTTGAAACCGGTCGATAGAAAAAAAAAAGTTCATTTCGAAATATTTTCTTAAGCTTTTAATCTGTTCGATACTGTAGCTACATAAAGCAGTGTGACGGCGTACTTTGAACATTATACACATTAAGGATATACTTATATCGTAAAATACATAAATACTTTAGTTGTTTGAATAAACCGTGGCTCAAACCGCTCATATGAAATATTCATACGCGAAAATGATGTAATAAACGAAGCGAAGTTTGCCCGCAATATTCCAGCAACACTAGGTTCTACACGGTACCTATTGTACATGACCTGAACCTCTCGCACTGGACTTGGGACAAAAACAAATGTTATGATTCAATTAAACAGAAAATCCCAAGGGGATGTTCCAGATTGTGTTTTGAATAACAACGAGACACAAAGTGTCAGACGTTGTCAACAATAAATACATTATAATATTACGTTAGGGCAAAGGAGTCTGTTTTACTTGACGCAATAAGCGTCACTACTTCATTTGCTGGCCAATAATTCTTCTGCCTGTTTAGGCTAACCTACACTTGTTTAAGTGTAGGTTTACCTGTTTGTCACGGTAAAGTATAATAAAAATTATGTACACTACTTTGTTATTTACAGCTCTTTTGTGGCCGGATTTTTTTTTTTTTTTTATCTATTTTAAAAAACAACAGCCATAACAACAAAAATAAAACATTTGTAAGTAAACCAAAATTATAAGCACGTTAAAATTTTCTATGTTGCTAAACAAAAAGCGAAAAAGCATACTTATATAAAGTCACTTCGTATCCCTGTAAAAAAAAAAAAAAGAATTTCAATGAAAGTAAAATGATAATTATAATAAAATTGTTGTACAAGTAGAAGCCAATAGAGTTAGCAAAATCTGAATAAAAAAATGTTTATACTATTTTTATTACTTCCTCGAGTAGACAAAAAAAAATTAAAAATATAATATTTTGCATATTTCATTTAATATGCCCGCTAATATAACATGTATAATGTTGTACGTAAACATATATTTTGTACATGGACACAATTTAAAGCATGTATTGCTTAGGTCAGAAAATGGTTTAAATCTTGTTTTGTTTCTTATAAAATGTCTTTACCTAATCCTGTACTATGTTATTTGTTGTTTTACACTGGATAGTTTCTGGCATTGCAGATTCTGACTAGCGGTTACTTGGCACTTTCAGATGAATTAATATTTCCCTCCTTTTTCTAACAAATTCAGCGTAACGTTGCGTGTTATATTGACATTCAATGCTTCGAAAGCTATTGATTGGATCAATATGCCATAAACTAAAGCCCCCCCTTTAAAAAATAGTCCTAAGGCATCAAATTACAAGATTGTGGATCCCAATTAACAGTGTCGTTTTTAGGAATAATATTATCACCCAACTTGGCACGCAGTTAATTTATGGTTGCACAAAGAGCGCTTTCCGTTTCGCGAACAAAATACTGATAAAGTAAATTTCCACAATTTACCATTGATATATATTAATATATGTCACCTCAACCTGCGACCAATTAGCGTCTGTTTGATAGAACGGACTTCAGTCTGTTGCAAGCGTTCACCGGCTACTTTTCTCCTCACAATTACTTAAATGCCTATATATACTCTAATATACTGCACAAATCGATCTGGAAAAGCGATTATTTATTTAATTTTAACAGTAAATAATAATTTTATCTTATTCAATACTTGTTAAAAATAGATACTATAATGTAAAAAAGTTTTATTTATATGTTATCAGCTATATCCCGTCTCTGTCCTGCTCAGTTAGTTGGGCGTATAATGAAACGATAAACAAAGGTGACGCGTATGCGGAAGGGAGCGACATACTGAATAGAATTTTAAGTAGACCGATGTAAACAGTCCATGTTTTTTACTGTGCTACTTGTTTTACTTGTCAAAGTCAACGTGATATGACGTGACGACACTTGTTCCCTCCGCTTGTTATTGCTTTCCTTTGGTGACGACTTTTTAGCTCGGATTTATAAAGAGTGTTATCTATATATCATATAATATCTCAATCCAATTTACAAGGTTATTTAAGTGTCAAAAGTCATGTTATTAGTTTGAGTACTGTTACATAGCACAAATGTAAAAAAAATGTATTTATTTGTTTGAAACTACAGTATTACCAATAAAAATTGTACTGCAATGAAAAAAAATATCGGTTAAGTAAATTATTTAAAAAAAACTTATTAGTACATAGTAACAAGATAAACTAGTAATAATAATATAAATAATAATTTTCTACCAACACGAGAACTGTTTTATTGCATAAATAAAATTTGACCAAGAAGTATAATTGCATTTGTCGGTTGGTGATTCCTGTAAAGGGTTATAAAATCATCTTTCACGTATGGGATTATTGGAATCCCGCTGTTAACTTTGTTAATGTCTTTGATCAGTATAATGTCGTGAGGGTGATATTACAACTTTCGTTAGTTAAATGTTTGTGTTGTTCGGTTCTATCGATGGACTTTATTTTTAATCAATGTTTCGATCAAAAAAAGTTGGTAAAAAGTTGATTAATAATATTGCCTGGTAAAATAAAAACAAAATGACACACAAATCTCAAAGTACAGAAACTATTAAGGATTTATAAATAAATCAAATTTTCAGCGCTATATTTAAATGATAAGTAAACCTATTATTTATGATATTTTATTTATACTTTTTGTTTTAGCAATAAAAATTAAAATTAATAAATTTAACAATGTAAATTTAGATGCAAATAATGATTTTTGTAAAAGTTTTTGGTTACTGTTCGTGTTGTTATAATTTAGGCATTAGAAAAATGCATTATGTTACACTTTTACGCTCCGAACTCAAGTGGCAACATTTTTATTAGCTCATTAACTTTCTTTCTTGCTCTTCTCGGGAGAGTTTACTTTCTTTTCCTGGACACAGCGCATCATTTTAAAGCAATTCCTTTTTTGTTCATGGTGCTAGACTTTGGAATGAGCTACATCTTCATATAAAAATGCACCATGTTTGTTCATTTTCAAGAAACTCCTGAAAAATTACTAACCATCCTCAGAACATTAATCTCCGTTCCCGCCCAAACCAATATTGAATCAACTGCGCCACAAGTGTATAGCTTATATTATGTTTTTGTTATTTCATTGTGCGTTTTGTAATATAAATAATACAGATGTACAAAAAATAATTATAACGATAAATACGTAGTGTTTAAAACAATGCGAACAATTTGTTAATTATCTCTATTTATTCAGCTAGTCTTCTTTGTTTATTCTCAAATGTAAAAATAAATATTTATATTATTAAATGTCCTCGGCACGAGTAACCCCAGTAAAGTCACATTATTTTTATAATTAAATATAATTTATAATGGAAAAAATATGAATAAATGAGTATTGTCGTTTTTTTAATAAAAATTTTTTTACGAGTATATTATTTATTATTTATTTAGTTATTAATTACATTATACATACATTTGTTAAGGATATAGACACAGTTTATAGCAACACAATCAGGAACGACCCATGTCTGTGAACTTGCTCCGACTCGCTAGAAAATCCGTGTTGAGCCGGGGCACTTTTAATGCATTCATAACCATACATTCACACACATATATACATATTTATTCGCACATACATATTTATATTATATTTCATACATACATATACATATATATTAAGTTCATACACATCATTGTTACTTTATACATTATTACATTTTACATTTATAAAAACATATTAATCATTTACCAGTTAGTCCACATTTGATCGCAGAAATCCATTCCCGTTCGAGCAAACCAGTTACTCAAACCACATTTGAATTTCGAAAATGACTCAGATTCCTTTGTTACCTGATCTAGTAAATTAACAATTCTTGGACCTACCACAGAGAAATGTCTCCAAGCCAAAGTTATTTTACTTTTTGGTACGTAGTAATTTACTTTTGAGGAATATCTTGTTATTATTTCCTGTTGTATTCTTTGTTTACTACTTGTGGTCCAAAAGTTGATCAGACATGACTTATAATAGATTTGTCTAATTAAAAGGACTTTGGCCTCTCAAAAAAATAAATCTGACTGGAAGGTAGGAGGATATTTAAATATTATTTTTAGTATGGTTTTTTGGGTTATCATGAGTGGTCTGTAGATTGTCTGAACACAACCACCCTTTACGCCTATGCCTTTTCTTTCCTGGTTCCTCTTCCTCTTCTCTTCAAAAAACAGCCGTTATTTTTCATTAACTAGGTTTTATCATGCATGAATTTTTTGATGTATATTTTATTTTATAGTACACATTTTTGACCAACTTGGATTTTGACCTATCTGATTTTTGGTTGGCTTGAAGATATTGATTTTTACAATAAGTCCGCCAAAGTAATTACTCTTA
>NW_028279908.1:0-100911 GCF_059751315.1 Micrasema longulum
ATTGCAAATTACATAGTATAGTTAATCGCAAATATATTTTTAAATATGGTGAATTTACGAAGAATCGAACCCGGAACCCACGGGGTTTTCCAAACGTATTGTATAAGTTATTTTGTGATATTTTTAATATTTTACCTATTCTATTATTCCATCCACATACACAAAATGCCTTGCATTCAAATATGAATAGTATTAACTCAATAACTATGTCAATAAGAGCGGAATTTCCTTGTCAATAATGACGTAACGACTCTTGAATCTTCTTATGTGAGTGTTTAGTTCAAATTATGACCACTTTCGCTCTCAAAACGTCAGTGTATAGAAAATGGGCACATTTGAATATAGAATGGAACGCTCTTTTATTTTTTTAATGTGCGAAAAGTTATCTCGTCCGCTATTGGCAGAAATAATCAAATTATGTAATGTTATTCTATTTTCAAAATGACTTTTACTCGTTTTCTAAAATGCTGTTTATTCTAATTAAGTAACTTCTATTGCTTTTTAACGAAATCGCAAAATAAACATTTGTCTTCACCATTCACTTATTCGCGTAAATAATAGTGCATAGGGAACTTGATTGATTGAATAATTACAATTTATATAGATGATTTATTTAGTGAAGGCATGACGGCGTCCACAGACAAGACACTTGACTCACGCACGGAAAGTTCCGGGTTCGATTCCCGGTGAAAACACAAAAATTTCATGAGATTTTTCTCAAGCCTGGGTTATTCTTTGCTGTAAAATTGCCAGTGTAATTAAGTCCCCCGGTCTGTTGCGGTGCGAAAAAAAAGAAACAAGAAGATCGAATCAGTCTTACACTTCAGATTGGCATCTGTGTGGCATATCAAGATGAATTTATTATTTGAATTATTTTTATTTATTTATTAGTTCATTTGATTGTTTTACATTACATTCTAACTAGCTTTTACTCACGGTTTCGCTCGCGTGGTATTGAGAGAAATTAGTTGATTATTTAATTTTGTCGTTTAACAATAAGAATTTTTAAGAAACGTGGTAGCCTGTATCGATTGCCGGTCCTCGAACTATCGCTACGAAAAAAACGACAATCGGTAAACAACGATTAAAATTAATTATAATGGCAAGTATGTATACAATGTAATTAACTAGTAGCCGAGTGATAAACATGTTTGAAATCACTTTTATACACCAATTATCGGTATGTAGCAGATTGTCTACATTGGACATTGTAGGATTGAGAATAGTTGAAATTTTTAGAGCGCTTTAATAAGTTGCCTAAAATGCATCCATTAAATGCAGCTGTGGATTTAAATATTCCCAACCCCTCTTATGCAAAATCTTACAAAATAAATAAAGTAAGGAAATATCTAATACTTCCTATCAAAACGTTGATTAATATTGATATCGATATGGGAAAGACAATCAGGATGAGAAGGGGTTAATATGTTGGCTCTACAATGTTCGTGAATATTTTTTTATCAATTATTATGAAAATAAAACTTTCTTATTAGTCTTACACAATTTTTATTATTTTACAAGAACACTACTACAGTTTCGGGAGAGCACTCCTCCCATCGGCGGGTGATATAAAACTAATATAGTAAACACATACCTACTTAGACCCGCGTCTGTTAACACTCTCTTAGCCGAGCGATGTCTTCCCACGTTTTAAATTTTAGACTTAATTATTGTAACTTCCACTTCTGTGCTAAATTTTAAGAAATAAATTCTTCTTAACGTCCTTTCCTTCATTGATCATGTTTTATATCTGTACTTTAAATAACTATCCTTTTATATGCTAACACCTTAGATAAGTGGAAAAAAACCCCCCTGCTCTAAGTTTCACTGATTAATTTGTTTATTTTAGTTTAAATTCTATGACATTGTGAACAATATTCTGTGTTTACTATATTAATTTTATATCACCCGTCGATGGGAGGAGTGCTCTCCCGAAACTGTACTAGTGTTCTTTTAAAATAATAAAAATTGTGTAACACTAATAACCAAGTTATATTTTCATAATAATTTATAGTGAAGTGTTACGAATCGAATTCCAATTCAAATATCTTTTTTTTTTATTCTCTAATTAATGTTATCATCCGGTTATTACCAAAAGTAACAGACCCTATAGTGATCACAACAAGTGAATTCCATTAAAATTTATCTCCTCTAAGGTGCTGTATGGGTGAATGTATATGTATACAATCGCTATGCGTGTAATTAAATAAATAACTCAAGGTCAATAAAATAAAAAGGAAAAGTCAGCACCGATTCACAATCCTCTCAAATTGAGAAATAAAGTTAGCTTAACACTGACCGTATTTTTCCGAGAATTTCCTACTTTGACTCAAAAACAGGTTAAACGACTCAAGATTTAAGTGTTTTCTGGTCAATGGTCTACTTGCACGATCATCAGACTTTCTTACATAAGAAAAATCATCTCTAGCCTCAAGCTCCATGCACACATATTTCATCGAAACGTGAATTCGTAAAAAAAAACAACAACAAACGTAATCAAACATAATTTTAATCAACGTACACGATACGATCAATGATTCCTATGATTTGATGATTAATGATCATGTAAATGATCTGAAATGATGATTTGAATCCCAAATCGGATTGCCGTATCTTATATATTTATACTGTTGTGAAAAATATATACATGGACCATTTGATTTAATCAGTAATGAGGAACTTCAGCCCTACAGGAAATTGGATACAAAAAATGTTTCCTTGCGCGGGGTAAAACTAAAGCATTAAATTTTAGTGCAAAGTTTCTTGAAAATGTACGAAAAAAATAACAAAAATGTTTTAATAAAAACGCACTACTTTGAATGACGTCACTGGTTCATGTGAATCAACCTACGATCTGAGAGCTATGGACGATTTCCGGTCTGCTTGTCGCTTCTGGACCAATGGGAAGAACTGAATGAGAATAAGCGGAAATGAACCTCTGACGTTACACGCGGAGTTATTTCAGAAATACAAAACTTTAAAAAATCGTAGCGCTGATTATACGATAAATAAGAATTTTAAAAATTTTGACTTAGTTTAATAGTCTATTAACAAAAAAAAAACACTGAACTTCCTCATTGATCTAAAAGATCAACAGTATATTAAACCAACTGGTCCGAGAAGAAGTTAAAGCTCACCCGCATGATCAAATAGAACAACCGAATAAATAGGGGTATTTGAACATAGAAAGAATGGTAGATGTTAATCAGTGTGTAAAGTGGTCATTTAACCGCTAGCATTCCTGGGTAAACATATATGGACATCAGATATTTGTTTTTTTTAACATTGTAAATGATTTTTGGAAATAGTTTTAGACAAGTTTTGGCTTTGCGGGAACAAAAATACAATTATGTATCTTATTTATTTATTATAATAAATAAAACTTTAAAAAAAAAACAACAACACTCTTTGAAAACCCTCGAGTGTGAATGACTCAAAATGGCGTCCAGTTATTCATTTTTTTTGTGTTTAATAACACTGTTTTTTAAAAAAAAATGTATATTTTAAATAATAAACATATGAAAGATTTTAAATAATAATTAACTTGGCTTTCATAATACATATTCTCAATTTTTGTAAAGTTTTTTATTCATAAAATAAATACAAAAATTTAATCATTTTGTATATAATAAAAAATATTTTTTTGATCGTTTTGTAAAAAAAAGTTTTTTTCTGGTAGACATGTTTGTCTCGGGCCTCAAGAGGTTTAACCAGACAACGACAGATTATAAGCCTTGTAAATGCCTATACTTGTTAAAAAATTAAAACAAGAAAACATGCATTGGAAAACGTACAAGACATATAACAACAACGGGCGAAATGCTGTCATGCACAAACATAATATCAGACAATAACAACACTACCACATTGAAAATGGACTACAGACAATGTAGTCAAAAAAATTAACTTCAACGACTTTACCCTACTTAAAAAATTGTTTTGGAGACAAATTTAAAATCAACATTAAAAAGTACTTGAAGACTTTTATAATTTATTATACTAATCAGACAAGACATAACAAGATTTGACCTTATAATATGTTCATATTACCGTAACGGTTTTTTACAACTATAAATAAATAAAAAATCCTTTCCACGAAATCTTCTCCATCTCTGTTGTAATGTGTTAAATAAGCTAATTTTACAAATTTAATTATACATACATTTACAAATAACCGCTTTAGGCTTACCAAATGCTTTTATTTTTAAGATTAGTTTCAGGTTAGATTTATGGTCTATAAATGAAATATATGGCTTTTCTTATAAGAGGAACAACTTAAAAAAAACATCCGTATGGCATTTGTATCACGATCAAATAAATTATTTTCACAACGCAATATTTCTACCAAATATGGAGTATTCATGTATTGTTGCATTATAAATGAATGAATGCCAAATGCATATTTGTTTTGCTGTAATAAATGAAAGCATTCAAACTTAAATAATTTCGAAATTCAGTTAGAACAATCATGTTGCAAAAATTTATTCGCAAATATAATGCAAGCTGACCATATCCTTTGTATTCAAATACAACAGTTCCAAATAAAAATCTTATGCAACACGGGTGGCTTTTATTTTTTTCTTGAATCAAAGCAATGCACAAAAAATAAAAGATAAAAGCTTGTTTTTTTTTTTTTTTAATGATCAGTTCATCTCAATCATATAACGAAAAAACTTCTCGTACCTAACTAGATGCAGTAATTTACATTTTTTTGACACGGATTTTCTAAGAATATAATAGTAGTATTTTTATAATACTATATATATTTTTATAATAGTATATAAATTTAATATTTTCACTTATTTTTAATTCTGCTTTATTATCTCATCGAAAAGTTTAAGTGATCAACATTATATATGAATCCATGAAAATGAAAATTTTCAGGAAAAAAAAAAAGAAATATCAGTAAACAATAAGTAAGGTCTACACGTGAGACCCGTAGGGCCATACGATTTAGTAATAGGGTTCATATCACTTTTTTAAAAAACATTTTTAAAGCAATAAGGGTCTTTGAAATAGAGTCCAGTAAAAAAATGTGCTTCTTTTTAGTAGCATAAAACATGATTTTAAATAACACAAGCAAAAGGTCCGAGGTTCAAATTCCACTCTACTACAACTCGATTTCCATTTTTCCACCACAAGTTATTTACGACTTTTGGGAAATGGTCTAAATAATTTTAATATTTGAGTAAATAATAAGAACTCAAGTATTTCTGTTTTTTTTTTTTTAATAAATAAAATTGTCATTTTTTTTCAAATGTTTTAATAAAAACTCATAATAAAAAACAAATAATTCCATTTTTTTCAACTTTTTTCTAACTAACCTTGGTAACGTTTGCCTCTTAAAGAACATAATTTGAAGCTTCGAATAACATATTTAACTCAAAACTGTCATTATTAGGGTCAGTGAGTTTAGCTTAAATGGTGACGATATTATGTTTTGAAGTAATATTTGATTTTAAAATTAATCATGCACATGTTTCATTTTTTGTTATTGTGTAGATGTTAAAATACTTATTTTAAGGTTAGATTAATTTTATATAGATGAATCTTCACCCTCAAGCTAAGAAAAAACGGGCTGGAGGGATTTTTGTATTCTCATAAAATTTATTTTTACACATCATTATATATATTTAACTGCAGATTGTTACCTAATGACGAATTTTTTATAGACATTTGCTTACTGGGTCTATCTTTTCAGCTAAATATTCAACATCTTCTTTTCTTGAACTGTCCTATGATCAATAGTGTGATAGTCAAACATTTGAGGAAATACAAAAAAAAATATCTAAGACACGAAGTTATATTCTGACAAACTAAATAATTTACAAAATTTAAATTGTGTGAATTAAAATTAAATTAATTACTTATTATTATTTCATTGTATAGCCCTGTTCTTTAAGTTGTTTACATGTGATCCGCTTGTTAAATGTTGTCAAATCTTAATTTAATTTTATTTATTTTAATTTAATTTGTAACAATTTTGCAACCTTGCAACAAAAACATTGGTAAATTAAGACATGTATCACTCAAATTTGGGTGTTTTTCTGAGAGAAAAAAAATCATCATAAATATTTATATAAAAAATCCATCTTTTCGTAGCTGAATTCATGAGTTAATTTTGTTTTAAGAATTTACCTGGAATCTCTACGCAATAATAATAAATAAACTCATACTCGTATTTTACTGCGGTCTTGTGTAAGAATGCGTTCTTTTTCATCTATAAATCAATAATTGAGTCTTAGGCAACGTCAAACATCAGAGTAAACTAAATTCACGTTACATTTGAATGCTTACAGCACACAGAACTATACAAACATCATATAAATCTTTCTTCACATTTCGGCCAGCTGATTGAAGTGCTAAATACTCTCATCTTTTTGTTCTGCTGGGCCGAAATTGAAAGTAATAACCTCTTATTACTTACCCGTGAGAATTCACAAAACATTACGTAATTTTTCCGTACCAAAACCTGGTTGGAATACACATATCTGTATTGTATATCTATATAATTTCTTTCTTAGAGATAACATCGAGTGAAAAGACGAATAAGGATTTTATGTGTTTAACACTAAAATCGTCGAGCAGTTTATTAATTATTTATTTATTAAGTGACATGTTAATTTGATTTCCATTTTTTAAAACATATCATTGTCCCTACTCTATGAAAACAAAGTCCAGCGTCTCAACGCTCAACCCACCTTAAGCTAGGGTTTCCTAGGACAGCGGTGCCCGTATTTTAACGGCCGTAGTGAACGGTGATGCAATGGACAGCCGTCGTAAAGGTGACTAGAGTGTGGTTTTCTAGGAAAACGGTGTTATCAACACTATTTAACACCGTTTTCCTAGGAAACCACTCTCTAATCACCTTTACGACGGCTGTCCACTGCATCACCGTTCACTACGGCCGTTATAATACGGGCACCGCTGTCCTAGGAAACCCTAGCTTTAGTGGGACAAATAATACAGTTTACCCTTTGTTCCGTGAACATGTATGTGCGTAAAATATATATCTTTCGAAAAAATTGCTACAATTATAATCTCAATACTAAAAGTAAAAACCAATTTGTAATCCCGAAATTAATGCTAAGTAAGGTAAGCACGTCGTTTGTAGGGCACTGCGTACGTTTTTACAATATAATACCTGGCAACCTCCCTTTTGTGACGGATAATAAATTCAAAATTTTAATAAAAAGCGTACTTCTAGAAAAGGCCTATTATGGACTTAATGAGTACATGGAAGATAGCAGTATATGGAACTGACAGTATTATTTTATTTGTGGTAGTTTATTTGATTATATTTTGGAATGTCTAGTTTTTCATTAAAACCTGATTATCTCTTTGTGTTGTTTGTTTATTTATTAATATATATTGACTTTCAATAAGCGTGTAAATTATACCTACATTCAAGAAAAAAATAAATAATAATTATACATTTAGAACAATTTTTGGTCTTGTATTTTTGAATGATGTTATTAATTATCATTATCTTTCTTATTCTGCACATAATGGTGCAAAGGGCACTGCATTAGTTCACCAATTGCAGCGTATATCTGGATTTAAAACAATTTCGCATAAAGGTAAGATGATCAGTCTTACGCTTCAGGTACCAGTCCAGGGACTATAAAGTATTATAGTTAAAAGACACCATTTTAAATAAATATCTCATATCAACCATGTCGGGAATTGAACCCGAGACCTCTAGCATGGTAGGCCAACACGCTGACCAAAACACCACGAGGTCGACTGTAATTTATAGATTGAAAATATTTTTTTTAAATTTTATTTTAATAGGTAATTCAACAAAGATACATACTAGAAAACATACAATTTGAAAGCATTTGTCTCTAAAATTTTACATGCATATATATCTTCAATCATAGAATTACACAAAATAGATTTATATATTAAGTTGTAATACATATTTTTTTTATACAGGATACAATGCAATAAAAATAAGTTGTAGGTGTGAACTAATTGAATAAGATTTATTCCTAAGAGATTATTCGTAAAAGCTGAGAGAGTATCATGAAAAATGTCAATTTTATTGTTTCGGCAGTATATATTATATTCCCGACACATGCGGGCCATAGGTGTGTGGTATGAGCATTGTTTGAAAACAAAGGTAGTTTAAATATTTTCCGATGTCTGTCTATTATCTACGTTTCTTGTTTTCTTTTTAAACACTTAAAATATTTTTTTTTAAATGGTGATTAATTTTAACCTTGAAGGAATTGCAACGTAAAAAGTTGTTTATCTAATACGATAATTGTTTACAAAAATAAATGAAAAATTCGTATTTTAATCAAACCACAGTTATATTTTTTTGAATAAAAGAACTTATTTTCATTATTTTAATTTTGAGATTTGTAAAGGATCAGTAATTTTACACAATCAAATGGGAAACAACTCTACGCACACGATTTCCAGGAGTCATTTTTTGGAACCAATTACTTTAAAATAGCCTAAATAAGCGTTTAAAAACAAAAATGTTTTATTTTTAATTTTATTTTAACTAAAACCTAAAGAATGTAAAAAGCATAATGAAAACCCTCTTCACAGCTTTGATAGTGACTTAAGGCAGGTCACACTAGATGTGTTTATAATTGGGAAAAAAAACAATTAAATAAAAACATAGTGCTTTAAGGGTTATTTCAGTTCAAGTGTGTGTATCAAGTCACCTGTGTTGCTTCATACAAACAATGTTCATACCATTTTCATCCTTTTGATCCACCGTAATGCAGGTGAGTAATAAATACGTGTTTTATCTTCGTTTCGCAAAACATGACCATGTGGCGTCTGATGTATTTTTTCTTAACCAGAATTTGCATAACACTTTCTAGTGAGTCAAAACTTAGTTGTTATATTATGTTACGCATTGCAAATAGACCACCTGGTTTTGCTTACATTGTTTTTCAAATTAGAAGCTAGTAAATCATTACTCTATTGGCTCATGTATATGGAGCCATAATCGGTAGAACAACATAAGCGACATTTTTGGTGAATTGTTAAAAATATCACGCCTCTATAGAATTCACCTGCCACAATAAAGGATATTTATTTTTAAAACAACAACAGCCATTATAACAACAAAAAAAATACAATATGTACAAATAAACTAAAATTACAGGCCAATTATAGTTTTCTATACAGGGTGTTCTTTAAACCCTGTCACATCTGAAACCACGATGATCAGTATGAGTGAGAAGACATATTGGCACATTAAAATATTTTTTTAGAACGAATAAAATTTACAAAAATAAAATATTTAAAAACACAAATGGTTGCTTACTTCTGCAAGGGTGAAGCACGGGGAGGGGGGTGAGGAGTCTGATACACCACGTGGCCACGCCTCCCTCGCTTCTCCCCTGCAGAAGTAAGCAGCCATTTGTTTTATTAAATTTATATATTTTTTTAATTTCTGCGTTCTAAATATTTTTTTTAATATACTAATATATTTTCTTGCTCATACTGATCATCGTGGTTTCGGGTGTGACAGGGTTTAATAAACACCCTGTATATTGCTCCGCATCATTCCACTCGTAAAAAAAAAAAAAAATGTGGCTTGTAGCGTTTAAACTTGTTGACATATAATATTATTTTTAAGCTAAGCAAAACCAGGTAACCGACAACAATGTAGGCGGTTATGCTAGCTCGCACCACTGTCAGAGTTATAGGCAAAACAGCGTTACCGCCACTTTCTTAAAAGCGGAAGGTATTAAAACAATTTGGCTGTTATTTCAGTATTATTACAAATTACAAATCCCATTTACCGAATTATTTGAAAAAAGATATATGGAATAAAAAATTAAATAAACCTTCTGCACAATTCACTATTTGTCGAATACGTTGTTCTGCCGATTATGGCCAGATACAACTAATTTCGTTATTTATGTCCTTAACATTTATTTATTAAGGAAATCATACAGTCTCTATATAAATACAATGTACAAAATAACAATTATAAAAAAATAAAACTAATTACAGATTCCACATTAATTTATTATGAATGCAGAAGGAGAGGGGAAAAAAGAATTAGATTTTTCAAAAATTATAAAAAATTTGAGAAGACACTGTATAGCTCCAACTCTACTTTCCTTCTCTCTCTCTCTGCTTCATGCAGTATGGAATGATATCATGAAGCATGTATGACGGTTTTTATTAACATTTTGTGTATTATTTTCGAACGTGTTTGTACCAAAATAACATTAACAAAAATACATGCATCTTCGGAAATTAAAACCTTCGTGCGTGAAGCAGACATTTTAGCTATTACTCCACAGGTAATAATAATAATTAATTAAATAAGTGATCATTTAAGACACGAGTGGATGGAAGCATTTTATCACTTTTTTTAATGTTCTTTTTTACAAAAATAAGTTTATGTACAGCCCTTTTACATAAAGCCAAATACACCATAAAAAAAAAACAGAAAACCAATTTTAAGAGCAAATGAAAGGCTTGTATTATTATTAATAATTGTATTGGTGATCAAAACTTTAACTCAGGTTATCTCTGTATATAGCTTTTTGTTCTTATCACATAACATCTTTATCCACTCATGTCTTCAATTGTAAGTTATTTTAAGTCTTATTTATTCGTATCAAAATAACTTCATACTTAAATATGTAGAAACATTATCTTTCAACAAGCTATGTAGTTATTCTAATCGGGTCAGCATGGAAAACTTTCCATTTCACTCGCTATCTCAATTAGCCAATGAATGATTAATCGCTTTTCTATCAAAAAATCATCTGACGAATAATTACGTTTTTCTCCTTACCTACTTTCTTTGCGTGTCAAAGTTCTCTTGTTAAATCGACTAAATAAATATTGAAATTTGATTAACCTATTGCTTATAAAAAGAAACTTGTGTTGTCATCAAATATAAAGTAAATAAAATTTCATATGAATGCATTATGACATTTTATTTATTTTTATTTCCTTTTATTTAGGAAACATACAGTACAGTTACATTTTTTTTTTTTTTTTTTTTTTTTTATTTATTTACAATTTTAAAAAACCCGTTAGGGTTACATTAGAAATTTAATATTGTCTAGTCATTTTATGTCTCGTCTAGTCTAGTTAGTTCAGTCATCATGTGCTTTTTCAGATTGATTTTAAATTTGTCTCCATTAAAAGTTTTCAAGTAGTAAGGTAGGTCGTTGTATTGTTTAAGTCCATTATGTAGTATTTTTGATTGTCCTGTGTTTGTCTTTGCTTTTTCAATATGATAGTATTTTTGTTGTCTGGTGTTATGTTTATGTATGTCAGCATTTTTGACTAATATTATGTTGTCGTCTTGTATGTTTCCCAGTGTTATTTTGTGCACAATTTTTAAGGTCTCAATTTTAGTCAAGTAGTTTATGTCAAACTGGTGTGTTTTTTTGTACAGTTCAGTCGTAGAGGTCAGGTAGGGTAGGTTGTATGTTAGTTTAAGAATTTTATTTTGTTGTCTTTGTATTCTTGTTATGTCTGTCTTGTTACCAGTTCCCCAGAAGGCGATCATGTAACTCAATTTACTTTTGACATAGGCTTCGTACATCATAATTTTTTCCTTTCTTGATATAAAATCTTTAATTTTGTAGAAGAGGCTATGTAGTGATGCCATTACTTTAGTGAGTCCGTCTATGTGTTTTGTCCATTTTAATTGTCTGTCCATTGTGAGTCCTAGGTAAGTCACATGTTCTAGTTCTTTAAGAGTTTCGTTGTTTATTTTTATGTTCATGTTATGGTTCTTCTTTTGTGTTTCGAAATGTATTATATTGCATTTCTTGGCATTTAGTGTTAAGAAGTTTTTGTTTGTCCATTCTAATAGTTTTTGCACGTCATTGTTGATGGTTTTAGTGGTTTCAATGTCATTTTTGTTTTCATATAAAATTCCTAAGTTGTCCTAGTTTTATATTTAACACAGTTAGACTTAACTTTAATGGACCAGTGAAGTTTCCATATTATATAATAATTATATTAAAGGTTATTAATTAAAGTACAAAAAAGATAAGGAAAATAAACATAAATAGAAGTTGTTTAAAAATTAAAATTAAAGTTAAAAAAATTAAGAAAATTTGTAAAAGTAATTAAAAGTTAAGAATTAAAATAAAGAATGAAAAACATGCTTAGATGTAAAAATAAAAATAAAAAAATCATTTTTTTAAAAGGAAAAACATAAATACGTGGACATTATGCTATATTCAATTCCTTATTCTTTGGGCTCCTGCTATTACATATGTTATGATAATATATTAAGCTTTTCTTCTGACATTTCTTGGTGGAATTGCATTTTAATTATAATAATAAAAATACGTATATAGTTTTATTCCACTTTAATTTATAAATGTGACCGACATCGTCAGACTGGTGGGAGATCAAACAAATTTCTATATTATACAAGTGCAAGCAGGGTTTGTAAATCATGATTTTATATAATTATGGAATTAACAGAGTTTAAATTAAAATCATTTAAGTATAAGGTAATAACAATTATTTGAATTTAAGTTTTGTTTGAATGTATATAATAAAAACTGGAGTAAATGATATAATTTTATGAAGTTTTATAATGAAAATGTATTTGAATTATATGTATTTAAATTTAATTAAAACGATAACAGGGGCCGCTGGTTGGTATTACCACCGACAGCTATGTCCCCCGGGCCCGGGGTAATTAAGTGATTATCTGAAAGCAAAATTCCCGGCAATTAATTCTTATCGATTTGTTTCATTGTTCGTATTTTAATGGATACAATGAACGTGTGTTACCTGATCGTTTAATATTATTTTATTGGGACGATTCTTAAAGTTAATTTTAAATTATAAAAAACCGTCTTCTTCACTCCTCTACTCTATTTCCTCATCCCTTAACCGTCATATTGTTGTCTTATAAATAGTATATTATTATTTTTATCTACTGTGTAACATGTTCTCTCATTATATTTGTGAAAAACTCCTATTGGATTTAAGTTCCATTTTTTATAACTTTTTTTAACGGCTGTTTTTTCTAAATATATAAAAATAACATAAAATACCAAATAAAGCTTTGTCAGGTTATTAGCCATGTCCATGTAAATTCTCAGGCCCCATTGTCCTATTTTTTCTTCGTCTCTGTTCAGATACCCATCTTTCTAAGTTGCATTTAGTAAGGCTATCGTATATTACAGAAGATGAGCAAGAAACTTTATGGGTTAATAACCGGTTATTTTCAACAGATCGATACTGTCTACCGTCAATAAATAATCGGTTTTCACTCTCTATAAATTACGATCTTCTCACGTGACTTTTTACCTATTTTCTATAACAGTTTAAATTAGTTTGATAACATACTTCGATTTGGACTCAAACAACATGTTCATATAATCAATTATTAGTCCTGATATTTCAAAAGGTATCAACATACACCGGAACTTCTTTATCACGTTTTTTTTTACACGGTTTCGAAATAAAACGGCACAAAAATGAAATTATAATAATCATCATCATTCCATGTCCACTCCCTAATTGGAGCATATGGTATCCACATAGAACCTCCATGCATCTCTATCGGCTGCCAACTCCTTTGCGTCCTCCCAAGTCAGGTTCTCGTCCTAAAGCTCTGACATAAACTGCCGACAAACAGTCAGCAGTGGCCGTCCAGGACGTCGAGGACCTGATGCTTTGTAATGTAAGCAAGCGTGGTTGACTCTCAGGAGGCATCCGCAGTATATGACCTAGCTAACTGAAACGGCTCCGCTTGACGACAGTTGTCACCGGAGCGTGCTGCGTCTGTTCTCTGATTACTTAATTCCTCATAAAGTCAAACCACCGCACGCCCAAAATTCTTATGAGACACCTTTTTTCAAAACGCAAAATTTTGTTATTGAGGGGTCACGATTCGCATCCGTAGAGGAGAATGGGTGGCGAGTAGGTACTGGGAGTGCGGTTAAGAGTAGCAGGCAAACAGTTTGAAGGCTGTATGGAGATCAGATATTTACTCAACAAAAACCAAATGCTCCCTATATAACGCTGGCATAACACCTTTTCTCTATTAATAAAAATCTAATGTATGAAGCATACGTGAAAACTAAAATATCTTACATGAAACTACATAAACAGACTACAAAGACAGCAAAATAAAATATTAATTAATTTATTTAATCTAACTTTACCTACCTAAAATTTTCATTTATTGTACACTTTAATATTGTAATTATTTTCTCTTGATTGAAAGAAGAAAGAAGGGAGGACTGATAGCTCCGTATTACTCCGTATGGATCCGCCGGCGAAAGGATTTTCAGTTCGAGTAAACAAAAAACCTTTTTTTTATTATTTTTGTAATATTTTATTTATTTTTTACGTGTAGAATGATGCGGACTAGCTATTTCAATGTGCGCTTTTTTTCTTCTTTTTTTGTCATTGTATTTAGTAATGCATAGAAAACTATAATTGGCCTATAATTTTGGTTTATTTGTAAATACTTTTTTTGTTTTAATGGCTGTTGTTTTCTTTTAATAAATAAATTAATTAGTGAAGTTTGTTTATGACCTCCTTTATCTAACAGAAACTAGAGAACTCTTTAAACAAACTAAGCAATTAAATGTAACTGGAAAGAGAACTTGAATCATAAAAATTTATTTATAAATTACCCACGAAGAACTAAAACTTTTTTTAAAATGTAGTAAACATAGACACAATACGAGAATATCAGAATAATATCATATACAACTTTCTAAAACGAGGCAAGGACAGTCGAGACTAATAAACCGGGAACTGAAGTTATATAATAAACTATGGGACCAAACTAAACAAAAGACTCAGACAACTTTTACAAAAGATGTTAAAAATATTATCATTCACAGTAGAATATGAATTTAAAAATGAAAAAATATTTTGTTAAATATATGTTATCTGTAAGGGTTTTAAATAAATAAAAAAAATAAATTGAAAATTGAAAAAAAAAATTCAAACAGAATTATTGGTTGAATCGGAAAAACCGCTGACGTAGACGTATTTTTTAAGAAAGTTAGCCATTAATTTAATTGCTTAATTTTTACCGCGCATAAAAAAACATTTTTAATCTCTAATTTCCCGGGGCACTGAACTTACTCATTGGCACCTGAAGCGTAAGACTGATCGCCTTACGAAGGTAAGCATGTACAAAAAATATAAAATATACACTGTTATTCAAATACAGGTGCAATGCCCCAAGATTTGCAATAACTCTGAATATATTGGAAAACGTTTTACCGACCGCGAGTTTAATATCGTGGCACTTATCGATTGCAAAATGGCCGATGATTCTGACTACAGAAAACGTACAAATTAAATGCGGAATCAAAGCCGCGACCTTTATTCGTTGTTTTCCCTTTCGTCACGACACGGTGCATGAATGTCGAAGAAGTTTTGCGGTGTATGGGGAGAAAGCGCCCATCTTCGCCGTAACATGAAGGCTTCAAACACACCATACCATGGACACATCCATATGTGGCTTCCTAACACCAATTAGACACAAACGCAACGAGTAATCGTGTGAATTTTTATTTATTTATTTAAAATTTACAGGTACATACATTACTTACGGCACACCTGCCAATTACGATGTGTTGGGTGCTAGTATAATATGTAAATTGGGTCCGTTTTTTTTTAAATAAAGAGAACAGGAGAATACAATAAAAAAAAATACAACAATCAGGGCCTTACTTATAAATCGGGTGTAAAGTAAACCTTGAAAATAGTGGTAGAGTAATGATGGGATAGCAAAAAGTGTTACTTATAAACTTCGCGTAAAGTTAAACTCGGTTTAAATCTGGGATAGCGACCATAGAAACTTATACCTGCACATTAGGCGGCCTCCGTAGTGTAGTGGTCAAGACGCTTGACTCACGCACGGAAGGTTCCGGGTTCGATTCCCGGTGAGAACACAAAAATTAAAATGGGATTTTTCTCAAGCCTGGGTGTTCTGTGATGTAATTCACCACTGTAATTGGGCCTCCTGGCCTGTTGTGGTGCAAAATAAAAAATATAAAAAATAAAATAAAAAATATCGCTGGAACAAGCACGCAATCTGTCAAAAGTCTTATTTTTCGGTAGTCAAAATGGATGGTTTATCGGTTTTTTTTCAATTTTAAACAATTTTTATGTCCTGCGGCCTTCTCAATGCGATTCAAGTGATTTTTAATTATTTGTTTAAATAATATCTAAAATGTTATATGTTTGCATGTGTTTTAATTCATTAAGATAAAAAAGAAACACGAATAAACTATAGAATTCGTGTTTAACTTCTCTTATATTTATTTTGATTTCTTTTTTTAACGGTTTTCTCCATGTTCTCGACAGTAGTCTCGATTTGACTTTGACGTTTGTTTGTGTTGTTATGAAAGTTACTACGCACGCGCACATATCAGTGTTGACTGTTTAAAAAAAATAAGCATGAAATAACCTGCGAATTGCTATTCTAGGTAATAAATATTTTTAAAAGTAAGCTTTTTTTATATCGGTTATAAATAGTTAAACCGGGTATAGTTATTTCTTAATATAAACTTATTATAAGGAAATCCAATAAGTAAGGCCCTCAGTCAATAATTCACAGACTCACGACTCCGTGAAAGGTCCGTGGTTCGAATCTTACTCTATCCCAACTTGATTCCTTGATTTATTTAATAGTGAGTTATTTACAACTCATTGTATTGATTGATTTTTTATTTCTTTATTTATTTATTCACACTCTTTATCAAAATACAGTTCCATATTCACTTTATTGGTGTTGTGATTGTAATTTGGTGTTTATTTTGTAGAACTCCATATTTAAACTTATAAAATGAACAGCAACCTATTATAATATTATTGATATTTGTTCGACAACAATTATCTAAATTTACAAAACTATAAAGCTTCATTGATTATCTCACAATACATACTTGTATGTCAATAAATACTTACTTTGTTATATTTTCCCCGAAATTCAAATATAAATACCTAAATTCCCCATTACCTATTAAACACTTAGCCTCACCCTTAACCATTGGTTTTTCCCTCAATTATGATAAATGTATATGCTATGGTTCATAAGATTATTTTTATTTTCTACTTAAGTACCTTGAATTATATAACTATATAAGGACATTCAATCCAAATAATCTTCACATTAGTTTGAAAATGCCCTAATAAGGCGAAACAATTGTCACGAAGTTTTTATTTTTATATGTTTATATTTGTAAAAATAAAATAAAGTGTTAAGTAGACTCAAATCAGTGTTTGATTTCTAATTATAAGTTTAAATATTTACAACTCGTTGAAAATGGCATTCAAAATAATATATTTAGGTTTATCATAAGAACGCAAATATTTCTATTTTGAAAAAAAAAATGTTAAAAATGATCACCTTTAGATACCTGCTTAATATTTCATTTGAAAGCTGGTAATAAAAAAGTATATATGTGTATCGTAAAAGCAAAAACAAAATTTTGCAGAACAGAAAATTTTCTTTCGAAAGAAGTACAATTTTTACCATTACCATTACTAAAACAACGGACACAACTTATGTTAACTCTTAAAAGACTTTGGTAATTAATCCCTTTGCGCGCGGTGTTCTAACACCGTGTTACCACAAGCAAAAGACGGAATATTCTAAAGATCAGACATTAAAAAAAAAAAAAAAAAACATGGAAACATACTGTTTTATAATTCCGTTTCCATAATTTATGCAAATAAACGTATAATTTAGCCCTGCTATGCCAAAATAAATAAATTAAAAATCAAAAATACTCCGCTCATCACTGTCATCAACCGACTGAAGACTGATCTGTTTTACACAAAATCCGCCACAGAAGAGCGTCTCTTTCTGCCGTTTTATGAGTTATATCTTCGTGCTCTCTCTTATACAGATGCGTTACTGAATAAGCGGTAATTCATTCTTCGCGTAGAAGGGATAAATATTTTTTGTTTTTACATCCAGCATAGTTATACAAATTTTACTTTCCAAATCCGGTGTGAAAACGTCCATTTGAAGGTTACGAAAAATAAGATTACATCATTTTAAAACATAAGAGAGATATGTCAAGTCTTGTATCCTATGCCAACTAGTGTGACATCACAGCTACACAAGAGTTAAAAACGTCAAATACCTATTATAAAAAGATATAAAAAAATAGTTCGTCATAGAAAAATTGCATGTGTTTATGTGTAAAGAAGCGTACGTATTCACGGTGACTGTTATCAATGTGTATATTTTTTGGATGACCCCGTGTATGTTAGACTCGTTCCGACGTTTCGGCCACCATTGCAGGGGCCATCGTCAGGGTTGACTGCGTGTTTACTCTGAAGTTTATTTAAAAACACAAAGCTAAAAATTAAAGAATCATGGCGCTGTTAATACGACAAATGAAATTTTATTTCTTAATTTTTGGATACGATAATAGTATTTAAACAACTTTATATTTTTTAAAACCACTGAACGCCCTCATCGGCCCATTGTAAATCTAACCTTTTGCGTGAAAACATGATAAAGATATGCAGAAATCGGAGCACCAATTCCGTACCCTATGCACCACTGGGTGAACATGGGGAAATTATTATGTGCACTATTTATGTTTTTAAAGACTTAACAATGGCAATATGATTAATTATTATTTCATAAAATGTATGTTACTCGTAGGTCAAATAAAGGTATAAAAAAATATTTTTAATGTTATTGATTATTTGTATGAAACATGTACAGCGAAAGGACAGCGAAATAACGTCTAAAAATATTTACAACGCGAATGTTGATGGATGCAGAAGGAGATGGAGACAGAGAAAGACATGGCATGACCAAATCCAACAAATACATGAAGATGGACATGTTAAAAGTTGGAATAACCGGCGCGCGTGCATGAGAAGATGTGTGAATTTAGAAGAAGCGATTTGAATGCAAAGATAAAGTGATGTGGTGTTCTGTATTCTCTGAAACGGCGTGATGTTGTTGTTGTTGTTGTTGTTATAATGACCTTTCTATATCTACCGGTTTCGAAACGCACCCATCTCTTTGTATAGTGGGATTTGCATGTGAGCGATTAGTGTCTATACAAAGAAACGGGTAGGTCTTGAAACCGGTAGATATGGAAAAGTCGGTTAGTAGTTGTATAGAAACATTTGTTCAAATGTTTAACTGCAAACTTTGTACTTTTATTATTTATAAAAAATTTAAGACGGCGTATTACAATTTACAATCTTTAATTAAACATGTACAGGCACCTAAATAAAACAAATTGAAATTATGGGATGCTCATGTTATTTTATGGTTTTCTTCGTGAAAAAGATGATTATGTCATTTTCAAATTAAACTTGTATAGGTACATTTGACCTTTGAATTTAATTAATAATTACAATTTCCAGTATTGTGTTGTTCCGACCCAGGGTTATCTTGATCATAAAAATACGATTCTTATACATTCTTTCAAAAAATAATTTTTATTGAAATGTCATAAGACTAAATACAGTCGAAATTTTACCTAAAATAAACCAAGAAATGAAGAGTTTACGTATAACTTTCGGATAATTTTATGTTAATTAATTTTATCTTACGTAGGCTGCCGTTTGAGTTTTTACAGAAGACCGCCAGATGGTACTATTTATACGTGACATTAGTATTTTCTGGGCATCAATAAAATAGCTTTGTTTTATGAACGACTTTTTATTCACACAACCGACTAGTTTCGGCAACTGCACGTTGCCCTCTTTGGGGTTGGATAATAACTAAACATACATATGTTGAAAAAACAGTAAATAGATTAGTGGGTGTCGACCTTATCTATCCTTGATAGAGGAGGGGGTAATTGTGTTTGTGGTGTAGGGGGTATGAAAATTCTTAAAATAAAAAAGCCTTTAAACGAAATTTAAATATTATAAGTTACTCTTAAAATTTTCTTTTTTTTCTTTAGTAGAATCAATAATAAGATATGGTATAAAGTCGTGGGGACATTCGACTAAAACTAATATTAAAATAATCCAGGGTCTACAGTACTCTATAGTTCAGGGAATCGTACCAGCAGAGATTTACGAACAAAGAAGTAATATTAATCTCCTGTACAAAACAATCAAAACTCTGCCTGTTCGAGGACTTTTGTGGCTTTGCATCATTTTAGAACAATAATAGTAATACATTCAAGTTTCCTCTCAAACATAACCATAATACACGCTTCACGTATAGTGATGGTTTGGTAGTACCAAAAGTATGTAATAAGTATGGAAATAGAACTCTCAAATATTTAGTACCTAGCATTTTTAATTTATTGCCGAAAGAACTTAAATTTAACTCACATTGTAACAAGAGCAAAATAAGAGAGTGGCTACTCGATCAAAAGTTTATACATGAATAGTAGCTTATGTGTAAATATTTTAATTTTTCATATATTTTCTTATATTTCAAAAATAAATTTATATATTATTACTTGGACTATATACATGTATATTCTAATCTTTCCGGCTGTTCATTTTTATCTGTTATTCATTGTTTTTATAAATGTAAATAATATTATTAAGTTAGTATAAATATAATCTTCACCAACAAACTACAGAAAGTGGCTTGGTGGGGTTTTAGTTTTAGTAAAAATATAACAAGAGAATTTTTTTTTTAAATATTAAAAATGTATAATTATACTATTAAATAAATAAATAAAATAAAAAGTTAAGCTTACGTCAAAGCCCCATTTTTAATATTTTCCCTATAAAGTCTAACCCTACCTTAAACACACATACCCCCTCCCCCTTAACTTTACCTACCGCACCAAGAACACAATTACCCCCTCCTCCAAACTGACCAGGTCATAGCTCCTATAAATGCCTAGACTTTAATTTTTCATAATCCCTTTTAAAAAATGTTTTCCCTTATGCAAAAATGTTAATTTTAATATCTCAGGGAATGGAATCAAGGCGGTCTAGATACATTTAGATGTGCTGATAAAAAAAAACTCAAATTTATATTTCCTAATGCATTATTAATATCTTCACAAACAACATCAGCCCTGGTGATGGACGCTGTAATGCGATCTGAAACTTCGGAAAAGAGTGCGTACGACACACGGCATGATAACCCAGAAATACTCATTCTGCATCGGAACGGCATGAAAATTAAAGAAATTTAAACATAAACAATTATATTTTTGGAAGGGCGCTTCTCGCAAAGATTAAAAATTTTATTTACCTATCTCTTGTTTTCCTATTTACAAATTACACTACCCACAACTTATTATACAATAAATGATTCATAATTGAGAAATTTTGTATTACATCAATCGATTTGTAATGTAACTTTCTTTGGAATTTCAATTGTATATTATTTCGTAAAATAATCCGATTAAGTGTAATAAAAATTACAAAAAATAAACGAAAGTTTGAGGAAAATTTGTATTTGACATTTTTTTGCCGGAATAAGTTGTTCTGATACCTCTTTTCATAATCAAAAGTACCCAATCAATTATTGGTTTATTTTTGTCTGAATGAACTATTGTTTTCATTATAAATAGTCTTACTCAATGAAAACAGCAATTGACAGATACTTCATGGAGCAGAAAATATCGCCTTTTTTCAATAAAAACATCTTTTATACTTAGCGTGCAGTGTCGATTTTTTCTTTTTTTTTTCTTTTATTACACTTTTTTGTTAGGTAAATAAACAATGATTGAAAAAATCATGAGATTATAACATGCACATATATCTTCAATTGCTCAGAATACGTAAATATAATTGAATCGGGTTGTGGTCCCGTGGCTAGTGTTGCGGACTCGTGGATCAGAGGTCGAAAGTTTGAATCCCACTCTACCCCAACTTGATTCATATTTTTTAAAAGTGAGTTAAGCACAACTCATTGAAAATGGCCTTAAAAAATCTTAACTTTCGGGTAAATCATAAAAACGCATATATTTATTTTTTTAAAGTTAAATAAAAATAAAAAATAACATTGACACTTTTTTTACTAAAAATATTTATTGTACAAATAAAGTCATGGAATAGGTGTACTTACAGAATATTTCCGATAACGTACCTTCTTTTTTTATTTATTTTCTTTCCTGAATCCTTTCTCTTTCCAAACGCTCCCTAATCCCTAAAATTTGTATAATGCCCTTATAAGCAAAAAGGCAGCTTTTTAACAAAAATCACATAATGGAAGAAATCATTTGAAATATAGCAAAAAACAATATAAAAAATCACCCTTAATTATCTAGTTAACTAACTAACTTAATTAATTATCTAGAGATTCAGAAGCAAAAACACAATGTAGATATGACACATATATTCGTGTTATGCTTTGAAAAAAATATATACTGTGTTTTTATTTATAATAACTTATAATAATTACTAACTTACTTGTTTCTTATCATTTTCATAAAATTAATAAATACTTAAAGTACTATATCTCAAAATATGACTTTTGCAAATAACTGCCTTTTTGCGTATTAGGCAGCATAGAAAAAATATTTTTATTAATAATTTCATATGTACCTACAAGAACTGAAAATAGAAAGATGAGAATGAGATGCTACAGAACTACAGAACTATAGATTTTATCAATAGGTAAGATATAAATTTAGGGTTAAATAATACAAAATGTTTATATGGTTTTAAAACATTTAAAAAACCACGAAAAAGAGCAACCAAAAAAAGGGAGAAAATCATTTTACCATTTCCCTTTGTGCAATGGTGCAAAAGGCACCGCACAGTATATTTTTAAGTGAATTAATTTGTCTCTTTTGAGATACTTAATGTTTTTTTTTTTAAAAAGTAAGAGGTTGAATTCCATGTGTACAAAGATGTCTACATCCTCAAAATATTGAAAACATGCTCCTTATTTATACTGAGTATTTAATCTGCAAGTTTTATTTATTGTTTCTTGTATTATTTTAAGTAAATACTTAAAAACAAAATCCTACTTTGAGGTCCATAATGCCTGGAGGTAACCGGTTGACCGGCTTTACTCAACTTTGACCTTTATTGAGATGTTACCGGGCGACCATTCTCAGGTCTACCGATCATTATCTCAGCAATCTCGTACGACGCTTAACCGCAAACCGGTGGCAACAGCACATTATTTGTATGGTGTAATTTGCCGGTTAAGTTTAAATTAAGAACAGAACGATTTGAATGTAAACGTTTAACCAAAGACGAGTCGTAAATTCACTGTTTTCTTACTATGCAATCTGACAGACGTAGTTAATCGTAATAATGTTAGTGTTAATTACCTGATTTGAGTGTGTTAAGATTCACCTATGTGGGATTTTATTATGATATTTCTCAACTCAGGCATTTAGAAATATGATACAAATGAATGAAGAGAATAATTTGTAATTGTGTTTAATGAGCGGATAAACATCTGTCACGGGTTTGATTTCCCACTGAGTAATCTTTTTTTAAATTTTATTATTTTGCTTGAAGATTTCCAAGTAATAAGCATCATAAGAAGAAAACAATATATTTTCCAGTATGCTAGTAGTTTTTTAATGTCCGGATGAATGAAGAACACAGTTCTGCGAATGAAATAGAACCAGGATTCCGAATTATTGTTTTCGACTTGATTTCTACATTCAGAAAAAAAGGTAAACAAATATTTAAAAATACAAAAACCTTCTTAAACGACAGTTAGCGGTCTAGTATATCGCATACTGACTAAAAGACTGTTGCAACTCAAAATTACTGATTTTACGGGACAGCAAAAATTCAGTTTCTCAATACATAAAGCCATACTTCTAAGAAAAAGTTATAGGTTTTTCAGTATTTAAAAATAAAATGTATTTGTAGTTGATACATCAGGATTAAATGAACGTGTAATATTTTTTTTATTTAAACATTTAGAAATATATAATGAAAAAATTAAATATAGAAAAGTGAGGAATTGGTATAACTTCTTAGGTATTTGTGATAGAATTACGACTGTTTTAGTCAAATGTGCAGAACGAAATTCACGTTTTGACTGTGTATATAACTCAAAATAGATACATTTTGAGTTACAACAGTCTTCTACTCAGTGTGCGATATATTATCCACGAAATGTTTTATGGTAAAATGTTTTTATTGTGTCGATACCTTTCGGTTTTTCAAAAATATGATGTTTATCATGTTTGTATACCGTACGCCCGAAGACGGCAGATATAACTGGCTGCTTTATGGGATTTTAGACGGTCCCATAAGGATTAATTTATCAACAAAAAATAACGATAAAGACGCGCCAACGGTAAATGTCTAGCGTGTAAAAACATCAATTATCTAGTGCCATAATCCAGGGAGAAAATACGTGGATGTGTTTCTATGTAGAAAGAAATGCATCCGTTGTGTGAAGCCCACAATACATAACAAACATAGAAAGGATTGAAAATGTTCAACGAAATTTTTTTAAATACCTAGATTATAAAAACAAAAAAATATTTTGTACTTCCAGCCAATCTGCCAAACAAAATGGATTTTTACCCTTGAAAATAGACGCACTGCATCTGAATTGTGCTATTTACATAAATTATTAAATAATAAAGTAGACTCTTTCAACCTACTCTCCAAAATTAATCTTAACATCCCCTTTCGCGTGACAAGAAATAAGTATTTATTCCATCTGCCAGTCTGTAGCACTAACTATGCACAACACTCTTTCCTCTATCGTTATTGCTCTAACTATGTTTTTTTTTCATCTATTGATATATTTTACATGCCCCTTAATTTATTTAAAAATAAATTAAGACTTATTATTTCTGGCTTCGATACGATCCCACTTGCTATTTAATGATGCACACACCTGAACACTTACTCCCACACTAATACACATAAACACATATCTATACTTACTCTCATACAAATACACATAAACACACCCTTTTGTTGTAACACAATTTAATCATATGTATGACTTTTATTTAGAAACTTCGCTGGTCTGTCTTTATACTGTATTTTTTTAAATGTTATTATATCATTGTAGACTGTTTGTTTCTTTAAAATAAATAAATAAAATTCGGACCTTGTTTCCTCTTAATAAGTATCGATTTTAATTTAACTAAGATAAATGAAATAAATCTACGTTTCAATGTTTGTTTGCAATCATGTGGAACAAATACTATGTTTGATGTGAAGTTATTTCATATTTAACCAAACAATGTGTTTTATAACATCTTTAATTAATTTAATGTATATGCATATTGCATATATTTATAATTTAACACTAAGCACGAGAGCTTGACTCTTTTTTAGTGTGGAATGTCGATTCGTTTTTTTAATGAACTTTTCCTTAAATATGTATCACGCATATAAATATCATGATCGGGTTGTGGTCCCGTGTCTCGGACTCACGGTTCAAAGGACCGTGGTTCGGATCCCACTCTTTCCCAACTTAATCCCATTTTCTAATAGTGAGTTATTTATAACTCGTTAAAAATGGCACTCAAAATTAAATATTTGGGTAAATCATGAGAAAGCAAATCTATATTTTTATTAAAAAATATTATTATTGTTAATTGAATACATTAAATATTTTTTAATATTTAGGTCTGTTGAATAAATCATTTTATCATTTCTCTCGATAAACAAACATTCGAATGTTCGTAATAACCAAGATGTTAACAGTGTGTACATATTAATAATATGCATTCGTAATATCTTCAAAACACGTAATCAATTTCTCTGTCTGACATTTTGCATCGACCTATAGAATGCGTTTACCTACCACGACCAACCTTTGTTTGTCGATCAAATACATAATAAATTGAAAAGAAATGCAGTATTCCAATCTTGTGAAAACACGATGTAGTGGTTGGAACATTCGTATACCACACTTAAAGGTCCTAGGTTCGATTCCCGGGAGGAAATAGTTATTCAAAAGGCGGTTTTGCACTGCAATATTTTATTGTTTTGTGTAACAAAAATGATCCGAATATTCTGCAATTGAAAAATTAACGCCATGCCTTATGCACCATTGTATCCAAATAGGAAATAACGTTGATTTTTTTTAAATTTGCTAGCATACATTTTACACTTTTTTTATATACTTAATATTTTTTACAAGTGAAATCGGTTAATTGGCTTTCTGATTATTCAGTGAACTTATTATATTTTTAAACCTTTTTGTATAAAGTTTTACGATTACCCAATATATATTTTGCATATATCCGTATAAAAATTCAACAATTCTCAGTTTTTGGTTTACAATTTTGTTCTCATTGTCAAAGCACCCTCTTTATTTACACCAACAATTTGGAAATATTACTTTTTTTTTACAGTTATGAATTAATAAGGGTATATAAAATGCTTTTGAGTAAAACAATTCATTTCTCGCAATTATTATAAACATAAAAAATATTTTTTAATTTATAATTTTAATTCCCGCGAAAACGCTCAGTTGCATTGGCCACGCCCCTCATACGTCACGATTCGCATTAAATGTTGACGTTTTGTCATTTCAGTAGGTACTTTGTATGGAGAGACCGTCTCTCTTAATACCCATTCATAATTCCAATTTCTTCTCTAACTGATATAATGTCCATGCGGCTCGACTGTGGAATCATCTCCCATCCACCATCAAAGATGTTACTACAGTATGTTTGTTTTAATCACGTCTGAAGAAACATCTCCTTCCTCTTCTTTAACTCTCCTCTTTTTCTTTTTTCTTTTTTTTCCGCTGAGTAATAGTATTGATTTAAGTTAATTCATAAACAAATACAGTTATTTATATTTTTGTATATCTTTCGCTTTTTTTTTTTTCTATAAATTATGTTTTGTAACTTGAATAAAACACATAAAACTTTTATTTTATCGGTTGGTTGAAAGAAATTGCCATTTGGCAATAAATAAGCCTAGCAATAAACAATTAACATTATGTACAAAAAATTAAATAAGTAAAGTAAATAAAAAATAAATGTGTCAAAAAAAGATAAATATTTTCGTCCCATGCATAGAATCAAGAATTCTTAATTCTCATTTCTCTTCCTTTATCTCCCTTCCTTTTTCATCTCATTATTCCAGTTCCCTATTGAACGATGCTGTTGGTATGGGTTTATCTTTTTTTTTATTTATCGCTATTTTTATTTGTGTATCTGTTTTGTTTTTTTTTCTCGTATTTATTTTATAAGTTGGTCGAAACATACTGGTATGCATAGAATTAAGAATAGTCCAGAAGGAGCGTAGAATCATATTTGAATACATCGGACTGTGTCCAATAATTTCCCCACTTAGACGCACTTTCACCGCGCGTATACTTGAAGTAATATTTCCAGATCGCGAAGAATATAACCATAACACAAATGTAAGGTAAAAAAAAAACTATTTGTTAATTTTTCTAAAAATTTATTGTGCACTCGGAAACATTGATTGACACAACAGAATAGATATGTAAAGGGTCATTTAATAAGAGTAATTGAATGAATAAACTTTAAACTTAAAATATAAAACAAATTTTATTTGACATAAAACGGATATTTTTATATCATGTTAAATAATATTTGATGTTTTAAAGATAATGTCGGTCAAATGTCCACCACAGCGTTGTTTAATCCGAGGTTCAATTTTCATTATTTCTCTTATTACATGAGCAAAGTAGGGTAAACAATTTTACTACCCTGGCAAAACTAACGAAATTTTCATTTTGTTTCTTCGACAATCTGACAGATGGAAAAATAAGTACATTTTTAAGTAATGCATTTGTTATACACACATTCATTCGCTAATTACATATGAAATGCTATTGCATCCTGTTTATTTAAGATCCTAGCAGTATTTCTACACTTTAAAAGGATACAACACGGCATAGTTGAATTCAAATCAGGAGTTGCGTACTGCGCGATGTCTGCAAATAAATTAATAGGTCAAAACGTAATCCTACTAATTTATGAGTAGTTGAGTCGCCTTCTGTTTGATGTGCGTATGAAGTTTCTGGACTATTCTTAATTCTATGCTGGTGTGTAAAAGAAATTAAATAAATAAATCAATTTTATAGCCACTGGACTGAGATCTGCGGCGTATAACTGATGATCTTCCTTCTCGTAACAAAATATCGTAATACGCTCTATTTGTTGTACCGGTAAAATGGCAGATGCACCAATAAGCGCTGATAAAGGAAATATAACGATGATGTGTTACAGACGCGCAGGTCAACATGGTATTAATATATAAGGTATTTGATGATAAAGAACCCGATGATTAATGATGCCCAAGGTCGCGACTAGTTGTCTTTCCATCATTTCAATAAGAATCATATACTTCTTTCGTCACGACTTGAATGCATTCGGTATTAACAACTTTCAAACATGTCTTGGCATACATGAATATTAACTTAATATTTTGAGTTCATTCAAATGTTTGATAACAAGAACTGTATTTTATACTCCTGGGGTGCATTTATAAAGACAGCGGTTAATTTGGCAATGTTTATTTTTTCCATGCGGCTAATTTTTGCTTCATATTATGGCCACACTGATGATTAAACGTCAAATGGTGTGTAAAACTACTTCAAAAACGGAAATAAAACTAAAGCGGTTTATTCAATTCAACCCTTTTATTTATTTTGGGTAATGCTTAAGGTCGCAATAATGTTCTAAATGAATATCATCAATAACAAATAACAACAGAGATGGAGAATACTTTAAATAAGGGAATATGGAAGTCTAGGCATTTACAGGGCTTATGACCTGTCATTAGCTGGTTTAAGTGGCCACTTTACACACTATGTAACATTCACCATTTCGCCTATGTTTAAACAATAAACTCAAATATTGTAATGAAACCAACTGGTCCAAGAAGAAGTTTAAAAATTGAATAATTGTTTTCAGGCGTTTCCTAGGATGCGAAATAATTTAGTCAGATAAATCTCTTCACAACAATAAAGGTTTCAGCTCTTTAACTTCACTAAAATCAACTAATGGAAGAATCGAATAAATATGGATTTTTAAACATAGGCGAAATGGTGAATGTTAAACAGTGTGTAAAGTGGCCACTTAAACCAGCCAATGACAGGTCATAAGCCCTGTACATGCCTAGACTTCCATATTCCTTTATTTAAGATATTCTCCATCCCTGTTGTTATTTGTTTATCTTAATGACTCCCGAAGGGGTGAAATCCAGTCTTTTGTCTACGAACATTTGGACAAACTCAAATATTGTAAGAAAATTATCATGTTAGATTTATCGTGTTCATATTTGTTGACGTTTAATCATCAGTGTGGCCATATATGAAGCAAAAATTAGCCGCATGGAAAAAATAAGTATCCTCAAATTAACCACTCTCTGAGGAAAAGAGAAGATTCATAATTGCACCCCTGGGCTGGTATTCTGAACCGAATTGCGCGCGATGAGATTGTTAAAAATGCGAATTCTACGCGCGCATTTGCGTTCAGAATACCACCCCAGGAAGCCTATCAAGATCACTGACAAATAAATAGTCACGCCATTCCTACACTAGCTATATTTCGATATAGCAAATATTGCGTTGCCATCAACAATTTGAAAAGAAGAGATAGAAAATCACGATACACACGGAAATATTCGTGGGAGAAAGAGACCCAAGAGATGCACATTTACTTCGTTCAAATATATTTCTGTGCAACTCCTCACAATATAAATATACTACTAATTATATTTCAACTATACCAAGTAAATTTGTAACTTACATGACATATGTGATTTTTCATTTATTTACAATAATATACATTTTTACACGTTAAAACTATTTTTTTATTTTTTATACATGTATTTTCAAAGTTATAAAAATCCCACCAAGATACTTTCTGTGGCTTATTAAAGGAGATTTATATTAAAACCAACTTAAGTTACTAAATAAAAAAAAACGATGAATTTACATATATAATTAACCGCCGGAAAGATCAGTAATATAGGAACAAAAAAAATTTTTTTTTTGATGCAAGAATGAAAAGGTATGTTTTAAAATTAAAAGAAAACAAGTTTGTTTTAATTTTTTTTTTACCCACCTGTTTCGAAGCTACACAAGCTTTCATATCAAGGTACAATTTATCACAATATTTGAGTTTGTCCAAATGTTTGTTGACAAAAGACTGGAGAATGTAACACAGCGTGTAAAGTGGCCACTTAAACCAGTCAATGACAGGCCATAAGTCATGTAAATGCCTAGACTTCCATATTCCCTTCTTTAAGGTATTCTCCATCCCTGTCGTAATTTGCTAAGCATAATAACCGTTCTTAAACTGTTACTGTAAAGAAAAATTAATCAGGATATGAAAAATAAGTCAGGGTATGTGTAACTGTTTCTTAAATAACAGTTGAGAGCAGCGCATGGCTTGTAACTCATAAATTAATGTTTTTTTATGAAACTGTTCGAGCAGTTGATTGTACTAGATATTATGCTCACACTGCTCCTTACTTTTATTTAGAAACAGCTTCAAAAAATTGTTTAATTTGTGAAACAGGAACTGTTACTGCAATTTTTTTTAAATAACCAAAATGCCCATTTCTTGTGTCTACTAAATATAAAATCTAAGTATTTTTAGTAAAATATATTTTGACAAAGAAGCTTGTGTAGCTACGAAAACGGTTGGTAAAAAAGAAAAAATAAGTTGTAAAAAACAAAGCCGCTTTATTTTAATTATAATGAATAACCACAAAGTTATGTGTGCGCTTCAAGAAATAAATATTTTTTGTTTCGGACTCATTTTTATATTTTTTGTGATTTTTTTATACTTTATGCAGAAACTAAGATTTTTATGGAACACGTAAATAAAATATTATATTAGTGTGTTCAATACTACTATGGTGTGACTCTTTATATGTATGAGAATCCAAAATGTGGCTCTCGTTGACGTCATGTATACCCACCCCTGTCATTGATACTTATTGGATGGTTACGAAATAATGCTTAAATTATTTTTATGAGCATACGAATAGTTTGAAGAAGAATATTCTCATCAAAAAGTCAACATTTCCATCAATCGAGTCTAGATAATTACAGTTTTATTGAAGTTATTTACAATTACAATTCGTTTAAATAAAAAAAACACGAAATGTCAAGGCTGTTACATTCTTTTTTATGTCAATTACATACGTACTTACTACGCTGGTATAATATAATGAGATTATTGTTGATTTCTTCACTGAAGATGTAAATTTGATGTTTACTTTTGATTTTGGATGTGTAATGGAGAAATTAAATATAATTTTACCATATTGATTGAAATAAACGATGTTTTAATTTGTTTTTCGACCATGTAAATGTTTGCAAACAGTTTGTTAATGAATGTTAAAAATAATTCACATAAGATTAAAATATATTATGTTCCGGAAATTGATTGCATACAGAGCTTTCCTTTTATTTACAAATACTCAAATTACAAAATTATCATAACGAGAAAGTTCAGTGCTTTTCGATATTTTAAAAAAAATATTTGCGTTCTTAAAGGGGCAAGAAAATTTATGACGAAAAGAAACACTGGAAAAGGTTTTAACGCAAACATTTAAAGAATCTTGTGTTTTTTTATTCAAAAATAAATATGTTGCTTTCTATTTATTATTTAACAAAAAAATTCAATATTTGGGGCTATTTTCAACGAGTTGTTAATAACTCACTGTCAGAAAATGGGAATCAAGTTGGGGTAGAGTGGGGTTCGAGCCTCGGACCTCTGATCCGTGAGTCCGCAACAGTAGACACGGAACCAAAACCCGACTCTATTATTAATAAACTTATCCAAATTTATTATCATAGAATCAGCGCTATGATTTTTTCAAGTTTTGTATTTTTTTTATTACTCTGCGCGTGACGTCACTAGTTCTCTTTGGTGAGTTGTCCTGATTGGTATGTTGGCTTACCGGAAACCGGAAACCTATCGCAACACTGTCATTGGTTGATTTAGAAGAACTTGTGACGTCGTTTAAAGTCTTTAATTTTTTTTTCATATTTTTTAAAGAAACTTCGACATAAATGCACTAATTTACCGCGCGTAAGAAAACATTTTTTATGTTCAATTTTCCGTAGCACTAAACTTCCTCAATTCATTCCATTTGCATCCGATAATAGATATTTGATATGATGATAATATTTTTCTAATTATTTTTTCAAATATTTTTAAACAAACAAACCAAATCAAAATCACGCCGTTTTCCCGTAAGGGTAGGCAGAGAGAATAGAACGCCACATAACTCTTTCTTTGCATACAGATCTTGCTTCCTCTAGCATTCATACATCTTCTTTTTCACGCGCGCCGATTATTCCGACTTTTAACACGTCCATCTTCAAGTATTTGTTGGATTTGGTCATGCCATGTCTTTCTCGGTGTTCCTCAATTTCTGCATTTATTAACATTTGCATCATAAATATTTTTAGCCGTTCTTTTGCTGTTCATTCGCTCTACATGTCCGAACCAGCGCAGAGCTCCTTTCTTGATTTTGTCGATAGTACTTATCTCAACCTTACATAATGTACGGATCTCATCATACATAGTTTTACCACACATTCTCCTGAGAGATCGCATTTAGACAGCATTCAGCCTACTTTCATCCTTGTTTTTCTAAGTCCATACTTCGCTCACATACATCAAGGTCGGGACCAGGACTCCATTGAATATTTTAAATGTTTATCATTATTGTCTAATACGCATATTGTTATTTATTTTTTTATTATAATATTAATTTGTTAATTTTTCAATTTATTGCAACAGAGAGGGAAAACATATTTGAGAAAGGAGTATGGAAGTCTAGGCATTTACAGGTCTTATGAAATTGAGGAAATGTGAATGTTCAAACATAGGCAGAATGATGAATGTTACACAGTGTGTAAAGTGGAAACCAGCCAATGACAGGTAATAAGCCCTGTAAATGCCTAGACTTCCATATTCCTTTCTCAAAAATGTTTTCCCTCTTTGTTCCAACAAATTTAAATATGAATAACTCCCTTTGGTGGAAATTCAGCCAATCTGCAAGCATTTGGAGATACTCAAAACATTGTTTAATTTGTTAATACCTTTATTTTGAGAAAAAAAGATCATTTTCAATTTGCTTTTTAATTTTTCTTATTTACTGTATTACCTACTGTTTTTCATTATTATTTTTTTAATGCATATTTTCATACCTCACATAACATAACATCCATTTTTTATTTTTTTAATTACACAGAGTTTTTACTTTTGATTTGGCATCGCATTATGCGTTTTTGGTTTCTACATGTCTAAAAAAATTTTTTTTAAATAGTGTTTTTGCTTATTTTTAAAATTATTACTATGTTTGTATTTACCTGTATTATTTTTATAAATGCCCTCTGGGCGTATTATAAAAAAATATGTATCTTTCATTAACATGAAAAAGGGCGATTTCCGAAGTGAAAAAGCGACTAGAATTCGTTCCAAAACAAATAGTATAAAAAACTATCTTTTTGGTGCAATGCTGACTACTAACATAAGCAGAAAAGAGTACAGACGTACTAATAAATACGAGTAATTAAAAAAAAATTGGCCGCTTTTTAATTTCGGTCAATATGGAATTAAATCAATCTTTAATATCGTTTATATTTTAATGAACACCCGGACTGAAAGGGTTACCACCAGTAGTTTGTCTTTACTAGAAATCGATCCCGGGACCTCGAGCATTGTAAGCGGACGCTTCACCACTACACTATAATCTTTTATTTCATGAAAATTTAAACACCTGTTTCGTGTTTGAATATGACTATGTTTGCAGTATAGAGACAACAATAAGAATCCGCATTGGCTATAATTAATCGTGAGACCAGTCAATTGTAAATATTTAATCCTGTCAAATGCCTGGCCTAAAGGCTTACTAATGCGTATGCGGATTGGACCGAAGCCTCTTGATGTCATAAGTCAAGGCCTCTAGTGGCCTTATCAAGGTAGCCATTTACAATCAAATCCTGGTGAGAAACTAGTATCATCGTATTTCCAGCGTTTCCCAAATTATTCATTTTAAAATATATGTTACGGTGAAAAACTATTAATTAAATAAATATTTTTCGTTAACATATTACAACAGAGATGAAGAACATTTAAGAGAAGGTAATATGGAAGTCTAGGCATCTACAGGGCTTATGACCTGTCATTGGCTGGTTTAAGTGGCCACTTTACACACTGCGTAACATTCACCATTCTGCCCATACTTGAACATCTATATTTCTTCAATTCTTTCATCTGTTGATATTTGTGAAGTTAAAGAGCTGAAACCTTTATTAATGCGGGTGAGATTCATCTAATTGAATTATTTCACCTGCATACTAGGCAACGCCTGAAAATTATTTTTTTTTCAATTTCTATACTTCTTCATGGACCAGGTGGATTTATCAACAATATTTTGAGTTTGTCCAAATTTTCGTAAACAAGGACTGGATTCAACTCCCTGGGGAGCTGTTTTACATATAAGGGAGTTGAATCCAGTCCTTATTTACAAAAATTTGGACAAACTCAAACGATTGTTAAATATTTTTCGGTTACCTTTCTGGGTAACCGTAGTCCAACTACCTCGTAGGTTTGCTTACTATGCTTGAGGTCGCGGGTTCGATTACTACCAACTAACTTGTATAATAATGATTATACATGTTTTCCATTTTTCATCATCATTCAATGTCCGCCCCCTAGTTGGAGCATATGGTGTCCTTAAAGCGCCTCTAGCTTCTGTGTATTTTCTCAAGTCATTTTTGCACCCCGTAGCTATGCACGTCAACTGCGAACAAACAGTCAGCGACGGACGTCCAGGGCTGGTATTATAAACAATATTATAAAGCGTTACAGCGCGTATTTATGTACTAAATACGCGCTTTATGTACTTAATACGCGCTTTGCTAAAACGCGCTAAAAATTCGTTTGTAATACCAGCCTAGAACGACGATAATCTGATGCCTTGTGAAGTAAGCTTGGTTTTAGCTCGCAGAAGGCATTCGCGGTATGGCCCAGCCAACCGTATCGTCTCCGCTAGATGACAACTGCACCCGAGATTGCTGCGTCCATCCTCTTATTTCCTCATTTTTAGCTAGTTGCAAATAATTGAATGATAGAACTGAGAATCAGGGTGTAGCAGAGCGAAGTTCAAACCCTTGGCTTTAGATTATGAATAAGTTTTTAAGTAAATCCAAGTGTCCAGAATGGCTTATATTTAATTAATTTATATATTTTATTTATTTAATTTTACAATACGCCCAAGGGGCATTCACAAAACATATACAGGTAAGTACAAACATAGTAAGTAATAATTTAAAAGATAAACAACGCTTTTTTGTATACATGTAGAAACAATAAAAAGCATACTGCCATGCAAAATAAAAAGTGAAACTTTACATAGTAAAAAAGAAAAAAATATATATGGATATAAGAAAAGTAATTGAATTAAAAAGCAAATTGTAAATAACATGTAAAGAATTTAAACAAAAAAATATATAAATATTTACTTGGTATTAACAAATTATTGTTAGAAACAAACAAAAAAAATTGTTTACAGTAAGTATATATAAGATAATAACATAATATCTGGTACACAAAAATATTTGATACATTAATTTCAGAAAAAAATTATAATAAATAATAATACACATCAAAAACAGAGAAAAAATGTATGAAAAAGAAAGTTTTATTGATGAATCAACAGAATTGGATAATATTCTTAGTATGGTTTGCAGAGCCTGTTATTTAACATTGACTGGTTAAAGTTTAAAACAAAAAAGTCATACCGTATTTAAGACAAAAACAGATATGTAAAAAACAACTATTTCTGTCCATTTCGTTTGTAATTTTTTTTTGCATTTGAAAAAACTTTATCAGAAAATGTAACCTGCGTAAGAAATATTAATCGTTAATAAAAATATATTTTTACAAAAAAACAGTTTTATGTTCCAAATATAATATGTAAGTCGCAAAGGCTGCGATTCACGGGAAATATGGAAAGAATGCTCCTCGATTGGGCGCCAAAGCTCTAACCAAGCCTAACCTAATGCAAGCATATTGCGAGGCAGGCCAAGGAAAAGATTAATACATAGTCCTGGAAGAGAGCAGAAGTAGGGTAAAAAAACGGAAACTGGAAACATGGCCAGAGACAGAAGTCGGTGGAGAGCACTTGTAAGGGAACCAGCCCTGACCCAGGGTTATAGCGCGGAAGACAAGAAGGAACGTTTTTAAATATGTGATCTCTTATGCGGAAAATAATTTGGGAAACACTTTGAATGTACTTCAATAACATATTGGTTATTGTACCACACCCGTTCGTGTGAAAATGATCACAAATATGAATTTTAAAATTTGATGACCGGTACAACATAATACGAATATGTTTAATATAAAAAGTTGAACAGAATGATTTCAAGGTCTGCTTATATCAAATTAATTTATTCCTAAACGCATCGTTCGCGTCTAGATATTTTTTTTCTACGCAATAAAAAAAGAGTAAGCCATAGGCCTACAAAATTTTTTTATCTCCCGTAATATTATTTTTTATTATATATTAAAACATCGCATACAAAAAAAAGGTTTTCTTCTCTTATTGTTTACATTATTTCATTTTGAGTATCAAAAAGGCAGTTTTTAGCGATGTGTGTATCTGAATGATATTTTTACCTTCATTCATAATCAATGGTGCGTAAGGCACTGCATGGGTACCTCAAACGCATCGTTTCTACCTTTGCAGTACAAATTGATCCGCTCTTTACCTGTCCATTATTTATCATAGGAGCAAAAATTCATTAACATTTTCTTGTATACCCACGAACAGGCCATGCCTTTGTGGGTTTTTTTTGTTTAATATTTTTTTATTAATATGTATATCATTGATATGTAATTATGCTTTATGTTTTTAATACTCTGTTTTATTATTATGTTTATTGTAAAAAAACAAAAAAAATCAAATTAAAAAAAAAAAAAAAAAAACCGACGTTAGCAGATTGTTTATAACACTAACTTAAATATACTAAACTATTTTTTCTTTGGGGGTTTTCTCTTGAAATAAGTCATTTTTTTACTAGTTGCATATAATAATAATAAACATAACACTTGCATAAAAAGTTCATTATAAATAAGAAGAATAGATAAATAGTAATTAAGTCAAAAAATCAAAAACAAAGAAGTAATTCATTTTAAACCTTAAAAAACATTTTAAACGCTTTTGTCTGTGAATGCATTGAATTAACTTATATCATTAAATATTAGCTTTGAACTTATGACACACAAATGAGGCTGTGCTTTAATGGTTTAAAATCTATATAACTAAAATATTAATCAGGTCAAACAATTTTCTTGAAATATGTAATGACTCTTTGGAAAAAACCTTTTGATGGTCAATTTACCGTGGGCCCAACCTTGGGGATAAAATTGAAAGTTGCTCGTCGGAAATATATCACTCACTAATTGTTAATTGAATCAAATTTACGTAATATTACATAGTCAAATTTGTCTGAGTCCGGACGGATAAAGAAGATAGTGCTGCGTATAAAATAGAAATAGATTCATACACGAGCGTCGTGTTATGGATAATTATTTCTATTTTAAAAAATGCAATCTCTCCATCTGTCTTCATTGGACAAATAATGAGATAAATTTTATGCATTTTCCAACTACTTAATACTGTAAGTAATATCCCATATCTGTTGCAATGAATTTTTTTCATGTTCCCAACCGTGTCACCAAAATTAAAAATCTGCTATTTTTAACATCTTCTTAGAGCTTAGAGCAACATTTGTTTTTATCCATCATTGTCCAGAATGTGTAGATTAGTTAATAGTCAAACGACTTCGAATTCTTTGGGACAGATTTTCCAGCTTTTCGTAGATCTCTTCACTATTAACACAGTGTGGGATGAAAATGGATTGGCATGAGTTAGTTCGAAGTCTTATATGTTATTAGTTTTCTTGAATGTATTGTATAGCATTATTTTATTGTCCTTGTTTGTCTTTGCAAAATAGTTTTATGTTGTTTTTGCTCAGTTTCTTGTACATAAGTTATTTATTTTATTTATTTATTGAAATTTTTGTACATAATGTAATAATTTATTTTTTTAATTAATAATCTTATTTGCACATCGGCGGGCTTATTGCTAAATGGCAATTTTTTCCAACCAACTAATAAATGAATAATGTAGTTTTTATAATTTAAGTTACAGAACATATTCAGTAGAAAATAAAGATTAAAAAGCTAAAGATATAGAAAATATAAATCACTGTATTTGTTTATAAATTACCTTAAATCAGTACTATTTCTTAATGAGAAAAGGGAAAAAATAGGAAAGGGGAAAGGAGGAGAGATTAAGGAAGAGGAAGGATATATTTCTTCATGCGTGATTTAAACAGAGATACAGTAGTAACATCTTTGATAGTGGATGGGAGATGATTCCACAGTCGAGCCGCATGGACACTATATCAGTTAGAGAAAAAATTGGAATTGTGGATGTGTATTAAGAGAGACGGTCTCTTCATATTCGACTTCGTTATTTAAAAAAAAATACATTACTAAGATTTAGAAACAAAAATTAAACCTAAAAATTATCTACCACATTCAGTAGAAGTTCAAAACATTAAAAAATAAATGTAAAAATCAAATAAAATAATAAAATTGTTAAAGTGTAAATATAGTAGGAAAATCATAAAGTACTGTTTTATATAACAGTTATACCAAAGGTTTAATTACCATTCACCATATTTGAAAACTTTCAATAGGTTGGATCCATAAGAACAATATCCTACACTAAATATATCCGATACGTGGTAATAACTATTGCTGAGTTCCGGAGTCTATTAAATACAGCATCACAAGTTTACACTGTCCGTGAATTGTTCATATTGTTCAATTTATATTTTGATTCGTGTTAATTTAAGGAAAAAATTGTTAATTTAGAAAATGAGGATATTAGTAATCAAATAACAGGTTTTTCAACGTAATTATTATAATTTTTCTGACGCGATCAACGGACATTTGATATCAAATATTTTTAATCAAATAAATAATTATTGAATAAGTAAGTTCAAATAAAAAAGTTGTAGCGGATTGGATCGACGAAATAATCAAAGAGTGCGATAATACTATACTTCAAAACTTCATTTTAAAAGGCCACAAGAGAGCACGTATTTAATTTGATCACAAATAGGTGAAGATTTGTAATATTTACTTCTAAATTCTAAGTTACTGCTTAAATTTCAAAAAAAAAAAAAATTCACAAAAGGTACATGTTTTTTTAAAAGTTCTACACATATCTACTATTTTATAAATGTTTTATTATTTTTAAAATTTTTATAACATATAATATCTTAGCATGTTCTTTATACTGCTGTATTTATGTAACTTTTTTTTTCACATTGTATTGAATTGTTTATATTCGATAAAATATGTATTTCTGTAATGTAAAACGCACTGCGTGCCGTGTGCATTATTAATAAAATAAATGAACCATTAAATAACATGTATATATATATTATAACCAAAACCTGTTTACTTACATAGTAACAAATAATAATAAAAGACTTAAATTAAACATGGAGGTGTTTCACATTACAAAAACTAAATATTCTTGTAATAATTAATCGAATACCTTTTCAATATAGCCCATTTTTTATTTAAAAATTAATCAATCGTGTTACGTTCAACCACTTAGCCTCTCCCATTTATAACCCCTTCCCCATAAATTCTGCTATATTTCACTTAATATTATTCATCAAAAACATTTTATTTTTAGAAATTATTTAAGGTTATTTTTTTGTAAAAAATGCCTCTTAAACTGATAATAAATCATGTTAGTAAATATTAGTATTTAACCACTTACCGACTTTTTATGTCTACCAGGTTCAAGACGTACTTGTCTCTTCGTCAGGACACTCACTACACCATCATGCAAATACTAAAATACACTTCCTAATTCCCTCCACGCGCAGCATATCGCTGAATATTATTGACATAATTTAAGTATGTTCGGACATGATGATGTTTGCATTCCCTTTAACTCTGCGTGTTATTTAAGATTTTTTTCGTAAATACTATATATACTGCGGTGACGCTAAAGTTGAAAGTGTATTTTAGTATTTGCATGTCTGTGTAGTGAGTGTCCTGACGAAGAGACGGGTACGTCTCAAAACCGGTTGACATTAAAAGTCGGTGAATGGTATAATACTTATATTTACAAATATTCATTGATGATTATTCACTATAACCATCATACGACAGCGACGTAAGGCATTCCAATAACGAATAGTATAATAATATTTCTATTGCGCATTGCCAAATTAACGTTTTTTTTTCAATTTCATTTATGGACTGTGTTATTTTGAAACCGTGTAAATTGAGGTGCATGTATTAAAATTATTAATTTACACTTTTACGCCATTGTATACTAGTTACGTACAAGAACTTCAATTAGCTATAAATACCAAAGGTAATAAATAACTTAGAGGTTAATAAGATGAATTCAAGTAAGAAATACATTTCTGAACAGACCATCTGCTTATTTGATTCATTTGCTAAGCACTCAAAATTACAACATGATATTGTATGGAAATAACCATAGCCTCGTTGTGGTAATATCTGTGGTTTAGGCCTTTATAACCCCATGGATGATTATTTTAGTGTTATTATTACTTATTGTGTACACAAAATTGCATATGACACAATTAATCATTATTTTCATGACCCATATTGTAAGAAAAATCGGTGACGGGAACTAAAATATTTTCTTTCATTTTATTTTATTTATTTATTCATATTTTACTCTTACAGACTATAAACAATAATAAAAAATAATGTGAACTCACTGGGGTTACCCGTGCCGAGGACACTTAACAATATACTTTTTTTAAATGTTTTTACATTTGAGAATAAACAAAGAAGACTTACTTAATAAACAGAGATAACTAACAAAATATTCAGACTATATATAAAGAAACTTGATACATCTATGTACATTAACATTATTTATATTACAAAACGCACAATGAAACTATAAAAAAACTTAACATAAGCTATACACTTGTGGAGCAGTTTTACAATCAATCATAGAGTCTTTATTCAATAAAATATACACATTATTACAATATTAATACATTATACAGAAAACAAAGTGTAAAATATATTTTGTCCCAATAATCTATTCAATAATAGTTTGTCATCGGGTGCTCAGACATTAGTTTTAATTAATAATCAAATTAAAGAGTACAGACATAATACTGTTTACGTTTAAATAATTAACCTAAAAAATAGTTTAAAGGAATATATTTATTTTCAAGTTAGAAAATAGAGTAAAATAATACAATTTAAATTATAGAATAGCAATTTACTTGAATCTATTTTAAATATGAGAAAAAAATTAAACACATAAATAAACAGTGTGTGCTCATAAATGTAATCAAAACAAGATAAAAAATAAAGCAAAGTAAATCGAAAATTTCAATTCATATCTACAGAAAAAATAATAATAAGAAAATTAAAAGTACCTATTAAAATTAAGATCTAAAAAATGTAAATAAAATAAGAAAGAAATAAAAGAAAAGGTTTACTTAAGAAAGTAGATTCAATATTGGTTATTTAGGAAACAAACAGTACAATTGTCATAATTTGAAAGTGCAAAAAAATAACCTTAATTCTAATGGACCAGTGGAAATTCCATACTATGGTTTATTACATGCTAAGATGATTAATTAAATATATTTACTATTTCTATATAAGTACAATAATTTAAGGGGAAAAAAATACTAAACGTCAATTTTAATTCCTCCTCATAGTGTAATGGTCAGCGTGTTTGCCTACCATGCAAGAGGTCTCGGAGTCGATTCCCAACATGGTTCATATGAAATATGTGTTAAAAAATATGTTTTTGACTGGAACCTGAATCGACTGAATATCTTATCTTCACGTAACAAAAAAAACGAACAAGATACACTGCGATTGGTGTACCAATACAGTGCCCTATGCGCTATTTGGTGCGAAAAGGGAATGATGATGATGACGAATTGAAAAATAAAATCTAAAGCATGCCCAATGTAATTACAAGAAAAAACGGTATTTAAAGAAACATAAAAAAAAATATACTAAAAGTTATCAAAATTTACATCAATCTAAGTAATAAAAGAAAGGAAAATACCATACAAAAATAATTTTAAATAATAAAAAAAGATTTGTACTTTTAAAATACAACAATTCAACATATTATCAAGTATACAATTTTTTTTATATTGTATGATAATATGTATAAATAATAAAAATAAAAATACAAATGAGCTATTTAATATTACAAAAGTTTAGCAATAATTAAATCTTTCATATAATATGTAATTTAGTTTTTTAAACATTGCATTGTAGATCCACTCTTAAAATCAATCTGCCAAGAATCGAATCAATCGAACCCGGGACTTCGCGCACGGTAGGCCATCACACCAATCACTAGACTACGAGGCAGACTTACTCGTATCTTCACTCGATTCCCTTTTTCAGGATTCTCACCTGAGAGTAGCCATCGAGTCGAAAACACACGTCCGGAATTCTGGTTCAATTTCATACACAGAACTGTTATCTTTACCCACTCGGACACATAAAAAACGCAAATGCAACTAGTGAGGAAATAACTCGTCTATTTATTATATGTCAGTGCCCTCCTTGTTAAGAATATCTATGTCTCCATTCATATAATTTACACCAACTTTTACCCGTTATTAAATGTCTAGTCAACGAATCGTCAAACTAATAATGTATCGAAATATTTTAATTGGTAAACTATCGTACCTCCATTCACATACATAATATTCAAGAATTACGTATTACTTCGCATGTCAAGCTAATAAACACCATTCACAAAAGTCTGGTTATTTGCTGAAGACATCCTCAATATTAATATATACCTCACCATTTCATCAGAAACAAAATGGCTGTAATTACTTAGGCACATTATATCGTTTCGCGCATATTTTGCAAGACCTGCTTCTACAATACCAGAGATAAAGTAATCGATTAAATCGTTATATTATCTATTTAAAATAATCCTAAGTGGACTGGAAATATTTTTATTAAATTAAACATATGTTATTGTAGCCACAATTTGCGTTGACTTCTAACCTTCGTTCTCCTAATTTAAATTTGATTCAATCTTTATTAAAAACAGGTATTTCAAAAATACAATCGGGCTAGGAGCAGTAGTTATGCCCCGAAATTTGAAAATTTCGCTTTTTTTGGCTATATATAGCAAAACATAAAAAACATAGAAAGGATTGAAAATGTTCAATGAATTTTTTTTAAATACCTAGATTATAAAAACAATAAAACAATTTGTACTTACAGCCAATCTGCCAAACAAATTGTTTTTTTTATTTTTAAATAGACGCATTGTATCTGAATTATGCTATTTACATAAATTATTAAATAATAAAGTAGACTCTTTTAACCTACTCTCCAAAATTAATCTGAATGTCCCCTTTCGCGTGACAAGAAATAAGTATTTATTCCATCTGCCAGTCTGTAGCTCTAACTATGCACACAACTCTTTTCTCTATCGTTCATGCTCTAACTATAATTCTTTTTTTTCATCTATTGATATATTTTACATGCCCCTTAATTTATTTAAAAATAAATTAAGAGTCATTATTTCTATCTACGATACGATCCCACTTACTATTTGACGATGCTCACACTTACACACACCTGAACACTTACTCCTACACTAATACACATAACACACATCTACTTTTACTCTCATGGATTTTCAATATTGGTAGGTTGACAGACAAAAATCAGTAAAAATCGGTTGATTTTTTTGTCGTATGAAATTATGTAATTTTATAGTGCATAATTCGTTTTGATTTCCATCATTTGGAGATTTATTAATTAATTTCTTATAACTATCATATTTGCTGACGCTGACCAGTATGAAATAAATCGACAAAGAAGCTCAGGTTTTATCTCCTAGGTTACAATTTATTGTAAATAAATCATTGAAATATGTAAGCTTATTAACATTATTTCACAATAGGGAAATATAGCGTTTTTTAAAATATTTTTTAATTAATAAAAGTGTATGAAATAATACTGTCCTGTAAAAAAATGTTTTCTTCAATCACATTTATTTATTTATTTACAAACTTATTAAGTTCATTCAACAATGGCAAACACATTTCCTTATAATACAAAGAGGTGCAATTGTAATAAAATACAACAAAAAAAAAAAAAACTAGAACAAAACAATAAATACTAATTACTACGTCAAGACAAAATCCAGTCTACCTTAGTGTTTTAAATCTAGAAAGACTACATACACCAAAAAAGATCGTGTCTCGAGTATGCGATATTATAAATGTTATAAGATAAAAACGATTGAAAGAAGAAAAAAAGATTGAATCGGGCTGTGGTCCCGTGGCTAGTGTCTCGAACTCACGGCTCAAAGATCCGTGGTTCGAATCCCACTCTACCACAACTTGATTCCTGTTTTCTAATAATGGTTATTTCATTAATTTTCTGATGTTGGAAGCACTTACTTTGTGGAACATTATTATTTAATACATTAAAATAAAATAAAATCACTTTGTTTTTATGTACCACTTATATTTTTTATAATTTAACAACCAACTAGTTTCGGCAATACTATGCCTTCTTCAGGGTTAATTACAAACTAACATAACATACATAATTTTTTTCACATTGAAGGTAGGGTGGGCGTGGCTACGGGAAGAAGGCATAGTATTGCCGAAACTAGTTGGTTGTCAAATTATAAAAAAATATAAGTGGTACATAAAAACAAAGTGATTCTATTTAATTTTAATGTATCATTAATTTTCATTAATTATTCCCTTTCCGCACCTAATAGTGCATAGAGCACTGCATTGATACACCAATCTTAGCGTATCTTAATCATATTTGTTATATGAATGTAAGATGATCAGTCTATCAGGTACCAGTCCAGGGTCTATGAAATATTCTAGTGCGAAAACACCCTTTTTAATAAATATTTCATATCAACCATGTCGGGATTCGAATCCGAGACCTCTTGAGTGGTAGGCAAACGCGCTGACCATTACACCACGAGGTCGACGAGATATTTACAAATTATAAATCGGGTTGTGGTCCCGTGGCTAGTGTCTCGGACTTATGGATCAAAGGTCCGTGTTTCGAATCCTACTATATCTTAACCCTCCCTCCCCGGTGATGTGTAGCTAGTACACATTGCGTCTAATAACTATAATATCTTTATAAATATAATAAATATTGGGTTTAAATTTTCAGTAATCCTCCATTACACATTTACGTATCGACTGAAATAATTTGATGTTAAATAATAAGTACTTATTAGGCACAAAAACAGCATTTTATCGGAAATCGGGGATAAATTACAAATATCATCAAAAGTATACTCACAGTATACCTGGCGTTACACATCCACTACATGTCCAGTCACGTATTCCAGTACTAGCTACTAAGTAGCTCTCGGGAAGTTGGCGTGGGTGAACGTTTCGCCCGAGTCGTTAGCGATACCCAATGGTTTTTTCATGTTTTCAGCAGTTAGATTTGAAATATTATCATCTTTGAATTCAATTATTGTTAATTAAAGCCATTCCCTATAAATATTTCATTTTTCCCTTTTTAAATCTTTTATTTTTTTAATGTGTAGTGACTACACAGCACCGTAACGCGCTGATGTTTTTAGGACAGTAAAGGAAAGGTTAACTTTATTCCCATTTTCTAATAGTGAGTTATTTACAACTCGTTGAAAATGGTCATCAAAATTGAATATTTGGGTGAATCGTAAGAACGCAAATATTTATTTTTCTCTAAAAAAAAACACAAGTTTCTTTAAATGTTTGCGTTAAAACCTTTTCCGGTGTTTCTTTTCGTCATAAATTTTCTTGCACCTTTTTGAAATCACCATATAAATGACTTCAAAATTTGAGGCCAGAGGTAGTCGATGTTAAAGTCAATATCACCGCAACAGGTGGTCGTGTCTTTAGCGCCCAGAAGTACCTAATCGTTATGCAATAATTTGGAAATATTTTAGGCTTTTGGGCAAATAATATGTATGTATAACTAATTCGTTGCACGATCATCTCACAACACTTATTTCAAAACTAAGGAAACTCCAATAGTTATTATGATTATTATTGCTAAAGATGGAGACTGGAAACTCACTTATTATGTAAGTGTCATTTATCTAATATTTGGAGAAAATTTGTGTCAAAACGTTTTGCAATACATCACAACAATAATTATAAGCCGTAATTACAAATATTTTTTCCTCAATTAAAATTTGTAATTACTTTTACATGCTACATTGAAAAAACATAATTATTTTTGAATTTGAAATAAAAACGATTATATTTTATAAAAATACTCTTTTTATGCGAGACAGCGTAGAACGAGTCAGAAAATCGCTTTCTTTGTCAATTCCCACAGTTCAAACTACTGGGCGGCAATTACAATCGGAAGTTAAGGACGTCATCCCTTCACCATGGCGGTATAGTTGAAAATAGATTCTCCCGAGCGATTACGAAGATACACTACCAACATACCTTCAAGTTTTGGGTAGGCACATCGATATGTACAAAGGGGACGCTTACGCGATGGTACACATGTCTGCGTCCTAAAGTGACACACCTTCATTATTACATCATATTAGAAAATAAATTCTCCCGAGCGATCACGAAAGTACACTACCGACCCTTTATCTTCTAGTTTTTAGCTAGGTACATCGGTATGTACCGAGGGCTCAAGTTCCGCACAGTACACTTGTCTACGCATTAAAAGTGACAGCAATTTTGTTTCACCGAGCAATTTCTGCTTTAATTGTGATTTTTTTGAATTTTTTATCGTTCTGAGGTAGCCACTTTTATTCTTAAAAGACCTAAATACGAAAGGGAAATTAGTCCATTTTGAAGGACTTATTAATTCTGACACATCTAATTTCCCATATTTTTCTTATATTTCTGGTAGCACGTATCGATATGTCTATAGAGCTGGCTTTGTAATATCTTGGTAGTCTGGGAATTATCAAACGTCATATAAAAATCTTGTTCAAGAGAGCAATTTTTAATCTTTTGAATTGAATTCGATCATATGAACCAATGTCTTCTCCTTTGCCTCTCCCACCTATCGAAATCTTTAATATTGCATATTTCTCGTGTCTTTGACTTCCCTACTCTCTCTTGAAGACTCTTACCAGATATGCTCTTAAGAGTATTTATTTCTGAAACGCAAAGAACCAGTTGCATCATAACAAGTCAAGTTAAATAAACTTTACAGATAAATTATAGTTGCGTTTTCGTCAAAATGGGCATATTAGATGTTTCATCTTAACTTTTCCATGCGAGCCTTTTTTACAATTTTTATGAAAACGCTACAATAATTAAATTTATTGTAAACTTTATTTAAATAATGCCACTGGCCTATAGCGCGTTTTGTGTATTTTTTATTGAGGCGCATTCGACTTAATATTACGAGTATGTCATGATGGCTCGCACTCAAAATTAATAGATTCCAATTTTACCCCTGTACGAATTTAATTTTTTTTTTTTTTTTCAAAACCTTTATTTTAGCATAAATAAACAATACATTCAGTAGAAAAATGAAACACTTAAGGTTGAACTTGCCAAAAAAGAGTCTAGCCCTTGTGTTTGGCAAGTTTACAAAATAACATAAAAATAAAACATAAAATGCAAAACAAAATAATAAAATAAATGAAAAATTAAACAATTTTAAAAATTGAGAAAATATAACACTAAAAAAAAAATATATATTAAATAAAAACACAAAATTTTGGAAACACGGGCACATATTAAACATACATCTCTTTTTTTTAAATACAGTTAATGTTAATGTCAAGATGTCAAGAGTTATGTCAAGAAGCTTTTCTTTAATTTATCCTTAAATTTTTCGTAATTTATTTCTTGACGTAGATTTTGATACATTTTCGTAGTTTTTTTTTCTATGTGTTGTACTGTCTCTGGCCCTGAGCACCTGATTAAAATAAAGTTGACGTTGTCACTTCAATACTGATACAAAATTTTCATTGAACCAAATTGATTACTTGAAATTGACAGAAAATTTTTAGCTCATCATGAGCAGAAATATAATTCGTATTTCTCCAAAGTGTTAAATATTATAATCTTGTAAATGATAAACGGTTAAATCACAAATTAACGAATAACATTTGATTCATGTCTTATGGAAATCTTGAAACCACTTGATTTGTTTTTTTTTACATTATACGTATGTATTTCTTTATTATTTAATATTTCACTAGTATTTTTCACTAGCAAAACCGGTGGATTTGTATCCTAAGGTTGTTTGGACAAACACGCATCTGTTATTGGATTTTAATTTCGTTTCTTATTAATATGCAACTAAAAATGGGCATAAAGTGGGTATGCATTGAATAAGTGGGTATGCAAAAATCAGCTACATATATATTACGTAAATTCTCGTATGTTTTTATCACAACATTTTAAATTTCCTTAACATGTATTATATCTACTAGTATAATCACAATGTCAGTGAATTCCGACAGATCAAATCTGTAAAAGGATGTTTTTAATAATAATAATCATGGTCAATTAACAAAAATTCAATTTCTTTATTTACTACATATTTTAAGTATTATGATGAAACTACCATTAAATATTTTTTTCCTTAATAAACAATCACAAACTCAATTGAAGACCGAAAACAGAACACATTAAAAGCATAAAAAAAAATAGTTTAATAGTACACTCTTTCCACATACATTTTTTGTAAAATTAATAATATCAAGTGCCCTTTGAAATTTCAATTTTTTCAAATCACATTTTTAATTTAATTTAATTTAACTCCACTCTTTTCATTGCCCTTTTTACTGTTAATTTGGCAATTTGTATGAAAGGCTATGTGGTATTTTTATACATGACCATATCGCATTTACATGAATTGTAGCAAAAACTGTGTTAATTTATTTGTGTAATCCCGTTAATCCATTTCAAGTGTAGTGTTTAATATTAATTTTATGTCATCAATTTGGATTACTATCATTATTTTGAAAGATTACTTAACTAATGTAGGTACTGCATGTTTCAATAGGAATTTGTTTTAGAACAAAAATAAAACATTTTAAGTTTGTACTTTGTTGTTCTTAATTCTCGCCAAACTGCTTTATTTGCGGAAATTTTGTATTTGTTTAATTTTATTTTTATTGCAAAGGTTGCTTGTACAAAACTTAACATTATAAAAGAAAACAACACACCATTCGGGAGATTAGCCGATTTTATGGTAAAATAAAGTAGATTTTCGGCAACATTAGACGTAATTCAAACACATAAATAAAATGTTATCGATATTTTTAGTCTTTAAAAGTCATTCATAATTATAATATAATTTATGATTTCTTCCTTGTTTCTTAACCTTAAATAGAAGATTATTTAGTTCTTACTTGACCTATAAATTATTTATATGCGGATCTTTCAAAAATATATACACAATTGCGTTATTTGAAGTTGTGGATATTCTTATGTTTTCTAGTGGCCGGTTTCTATGTATTTTATGACTGATTCTATGAGAAGATGCCCTTGCTTACTCAAATTATCTAACGGCTAACCTTTGACATTATTGTTGTGAAGGTAAAAAACATTATCAAAGAGCCATTCACAAAAATACACGTCGCTATTTGAGTTGAAGAAATACTAAAAAGTGTTTCTTTTATTGGAATTTTTTCACACTCGCCCTTCTCCGCCTCCAACAGCATTTCCGTTTACAATTTGCTGGCGTCTCCATTTTGCGTTTCGTGGTAAAGCGTATCCTTCGTGTGCGAAATAAATTGAAATTGTAACTAACCTTAATTTGTTTTACTTTCTTCGAGGTCAAAACATAAATTAAAGCAGTTTTCCTTTGCATTAATAATATTTCGACTTATCGTTTTAACTTTATTACATATCGCCGCCTTCATTTGAAAACATGCGTCATTTTTTGCTTGTATTTGAAATTATGATTTTAAAAAAATCTCCGTGTAAAATAATATCTATCTGTAAGAAATTGTTTACAAAAAAAATAAAACACACACGACATATGATACTCAAAAAAGATGTGCATTCCTAAGAAAACAGCGTTAATAAATGGGCGGTCACTAGTTAGTACAGTATTTTACATCTCTTGGGATAGAACATTTGAAAATTATGTATACCTTAAAAACAAAATATTTTGTTGGAAAAAATTCCTTTTTTTTATATAAAGACAATCAACAGGCTAATAAAAGTCTTAATATTGGTATTAATGATATATAATACATTGAATTAACTTAACCTTAACATTCATAGAATTTATTTAAATAGGTATGGTCATGACATGATCTAGGCGGACATGGCAAGTGTGCACTGTATAGTGAGGTTTCGTTAACTGTTTAAGGTATATTTGGTAGAAGGGAAAAGAATCCGACTTTGGTTCTAAAATTTTCCACAGCAAATACAGCAATGGTACGCAAATCACGGTGAGGTACATTAAGATTAATGTGAGCAACGATTTCCTTAAGTTTCATACCAAATTCTGATTTATTGGGTTTGTTTTCGCTCCTGTAAAGTTTTAATTGAATGACTAACATTGCATTCAAATTTAGGCGACAATATGTTTTCTGAAACTAAAATATAACCTAAGGTATGGCCTCTATACTACACTAGAATTAAATACATTTACTATTTTCTTCGTGTGCTGATTCATAAATTAATTAGGAACTGATTATTTATTTAAATATTATTACACAATAAAAACAAAAATAATGCTTTTCATACGACTACTTGACACTAATTTACAGATTATCATTTGACTTAAGTAACACAAATTACAAAATAACATTTTGTTTTCTAATTCGTGATTTTTTATAAATAAACACTGCACAGAGATGCATAATCTAGTCACTGATTTTGTGATGACCAATTTCGCAAATGTATTCAATAATGATGAATTTTTACAAGTTTTTTTTTATTATTTTTTTTCTTTAATAAACCCTTACGGGTTACATACATTTCACAAAATATTTTAACTTTTAAAATTCACATTCTACTGTTAAAAATAATATTTTTAACATCTTTTGTGAAGGTTGTCTCATTCTTTTGTTTAGTTTTGTCTGGTAGTTTATTGTATAATTTCAATTCTTGGTTTATTAGTCTCGATTGTCCTTTTCTTGTTTTAAAATATTTTTATAGATATTTTTCTAATATTCTCGTATTGTGTTCATGTTTACTACATTTTTTTTCAAGTCTTAATTCTTCGTCTACAATTACATCAGTGGCTAATTTATGAATACATTTTAAGGATTCTAGTTTAAAGAGTTCAGTTACATGATTAATAAAGAGCGTTGAAGAGCGTTCATTTAACCAGATCCTATATAATAAACGAATAACCATATATGGTTAACCATAACTCTCTAGAGTGTTTGTAAAGATTCTTTGTTTATAAAAAAATCGGGCTATTTAGAATCTACATTTAACGCTTTCAATTGCCCTGTCACTGTCAATGCACCTCAGTCTATATAGTCAAAATGTCGACCACCATCAGTCTATATAATAATATTTTCAAAATAAAATATAAATCACAAAAAAATGCGATGCTTTTAATCAGTGTTACAAAAAAAAAATCACTTCTTTCTTAAATATGTGATATTCCTGACTGCAATTTTTATGTCCCTTGTTTATTTCATTGAAGAAAAATATTTCTTTGTAAGTTTAATGATGTTGTGCCGTAGTTGTTTTTAATGTCACCAATTATTCAAGGTCGCTCAGATAGTTAAAATAGTTCAACAGCTTTTTCAGTAATTTAGTATGCAGTTTAATTAGCCAATGAAAGGTCGTAAGCTCTGATAATGCTTAGACATCCATATTCTTTTCTCTATAATGTTTTTCATCTCTTTTGTAACATGGTAATAAATTGTATAAAGTTTATTTTATTTTGTCCCTCTTTCACGTATAAGGTTATTTTAATATGAATAAATTTCACGCGTGACATCAAAGTCTATTAAAACTTCAATTTAACCGCACCGTTTTTTTTCTCTTTTGGGCAAAAGAAGACATTAATTTATTATAATATTACCTACTAAATACAGTACATAAATAAACAGATTAGTTTATAAATAAACATATTGAATTAAACACTGAATTGTTTGTATACGGGCAGATGAAAAATGTATTAAAACCAGATATATTTGACTTTTTTTATAAATAAATAGATCACAAAAACTCATTAATCAAGCTTCTGATTTTGGGATAACCAATACTGTAAAAGTTCAGTGGTGTAAAAAAAGTCATAATTTAAAAATATTTTACGTGTAAAATTAATGGTAAGTGTTTTCCGCCCCGTGTTCTAATGGTCAGCGCGTTTGCCTGCCATGCAAAAGATTTTAGGTTCGATTCCTAACATGGTTAACATGAAATGTTAATTTTAAACGGTGTTTTAATACTGCATTGTTACATAGTCCCTAGACTAGCACCTGAAGAGTAAGACTGGTGACTTTACTTTCATACGATAAATAAACCAGTGGCATATGTATCACTAGTACGATTAGCGGAATTATGATGAAGATTGTTGAATAAACATTTTTTTATGTTAGGATGTTCAGATGCCGTTAGAAAAAAATGAGGATATTAGAAAAAGATCTGAGGCGAATAAACTATATTTAAAAAACGAGAAGTATTTTTGCCATGCATATTTCTTTACATGGGAGGTTTGCAAATTGCCTGTATACAGGCGTACCAGTTTATTTCAAATGGAAACTCATTTTACATGGTTTCGAAATAACGCTTTTTAAAAATTAAATTTAAACGTGTTTTGAACATTAATATAATAATGCGTGATAGCAATAAAATAGTTCAATTCAATTCATTTATTTAAAAATAACTTGTACATAACAAACTAAAATTCAAGACGTACATATTAAACAAATAAATATTGAGACTCTTGTCAAAATAGTAGGAGAATCCTGCTCCAAAAAAACCCCTTCGGATACATGGAACAGATCAACATCCAGAGCGATGTTGTTTAACATAGCGGTATCCCTCCCAACAGACATAACCATTGACAGGTTTGTCCCTATATTCCTATGAATATGAAACAATCTATGCTGACACTGTCATAGGTGACATACAAGCCAATGCTCATCATAATCTCAGGATTCTCGATAATACCACGCAACAATCGATAAAAATGTTTGGCCAAATACTCATTTCTTCTAGTCTCTAAAATTCCTTCAGTTTGAATTTCAATAGTTTTTTTTCTTCATATTTTTTTTACTGCCTTATCAAAAACTGAATTTTGCGGCTTCACCTTTTTTTCTAAATGAGAATCTGATTTTCCCATTTTCTCTGGTATTGTGATCACTGGCGGCTCCTGACTGAAAACATGGGCAGTGCATTTCTTTACATTTTGTCAACTTGTATATTAAGTTCAAAAATATTATAACAATATGACAGGTCTGACGTGATAAACGGGCAATAGTATGACAGCTGACAGCCCGCGCATCGGAACCAGGAACGCTAAATTCGCGTAACATTATACGCACGTTATAGGATACTAAATCAACTAAATTCGGACTAATATCATGTCATTACGCATGTTCAAAGTGACATTGTAAACGAACTTCAAATCTGCACATGCGTCGGCAATGCCCGGAGTATGTATATTATCTTCTCCCTCTAACGCACGATTCACCGGTATAAAGCGTCGTCTATCTCGTTCAAGTGACGATCTTAGGAGAAATCACATATTTCATACAAATTTACGGTAAAAAATTGTGTAAAACAGAAAATGCACAGGGACAATTGCGCATGCGTAGACAAGATGTGAAAATCGTCCGCTAGAGTCGATCTCATTAGATCTTTTGGCGCTAGTATTGAATGTTATGATGTTTACGAGTATAATATTGCAACAAATCCCTGGTTTTTTGTACCTTTAAAATATTTTTACCATCAATAAAATTACTAATTTATTTCCACATATTTTTACTTGGCAGTGCACTGCACTTATGTACATACTAAGGAACCGCCTCTGATTGTGATCATGTTCATGTTGGCAATGATAATTTATTTTTCAAAACTATGTGTTTTCTTAGAAAAACCTAACCGCGCTAGATAGCTCCCGGTCCACACTACATAGCAATATAAAACTACTAATTTATTTATAGTAAAATTTACCTTTTTTTCTAAGCGTGAGTATTTTTTAAAAAATTCAATGCTTTTCTATGTGTCAGTATTAACCCCCACAATTGCAATGCCTATTTTGATCCTTTAATCATTTGTTATTTTCTTTTATTTCAGCTGTTTGCACCAGCATGGAGCAATGCCATGTCGGCGCAAGAAGTAAACAGCGCTCTGCAGTTGGCCGAGCCCCAGTTCTCCATCGAAGACGAACTGGAGGAGACAGTCAGCTTCATGAGAGGCTCGAGGCAGCTTCGACAAGCCAACAGCATTGGCCACACGCACATCGAGAGCATAGACGTGCAGTGCACGGATAGAGGGATGGATATTACCATAGACTTTGCAGAGCCCTTCGGGGGGGTTGTCTACAGTAAGGGCTACTTTGGTGACCCCAAGTGCAAGTAAGCAATTTACCTAACCAATTATTTCAACCCGTCACAATTGATCTACTCAAGTCGCGGGGACGTCAAGAGCTTATTTAACACCGGCCCTCATCTAAAAGAAGTTTTTGATAGGGGTAGACAGAGAGGATAAAACTCCATTTTACTATATCTTTGCATACATACCTTGCTTCCTGTACATTCAAACATCTTCTCATGCACGAGCGCCAATTATTCCGACTTTTGAAATGTTCATCGTAAGTATTTGTAGGATTTGGTCATGCCACGTCATTCCCGGTCTACCTCGACTTCTGCATCCATCAACATTGCATCGTAAATATTTTTAGCCGATCAACCTTTTTTTAATCGGGTAGTTCAGCGCTACGGGAAATTGGTTTAAAAAATGTTTTAAAAATGATTTCAATAAAAATAAACTACTTTGATCGACGTCCCTAGTTCGTTCGAATCAACCAATGGTAAGAATGTTGTGATAGATTTTCAGTTTACAGGGAGTTAATTCATAAATCAGCAGAATTCACCGGTGAGAACTCGTGACGTCACACGCGGAGAAATGTCAAAATTACAAAACTAAAAAAATTCGTAGCGCTGCTGAAATGATACAATTTGCTTTTGGGCTTAGTTTGATAGTTTTTTCAGAATTACTAGTCCATATCATTTTGACGAAAAATTATCTGTTCGGTTGGATGGAAAATACAGTCTGTGTGTGTGAAATAAAACCTGAATCCTGGACTATTAATTCTGACTCAGTGGCTGCTCTCAGGTAAAAATACTGAAAATCGTGAATCGAGCGGAGACACGACACACATACTCATAATTATTTTTTGTATTTTATGTTTTCTTTTCCCAGTTTCACTGAATTTTTAAAACATTTTTTTAAACGTATTTAATGATTTTATTTGAATTATTATTGTGTTTTTTTTATTATTTATATTTCAATATATTTTTTTTATTTTATGCTTTCATAATATAATGTTGCATATATTTTGTTATGCTTTTGTTTCCCCTAATAAACATCATAACATCACCTATCACTGGGATAGTGATTAGGATGGATCTAGAATTTTATGCTCAATTTGATATTTTTCGTTTAAGGTACGTTTCTTACGGTGGCAGTCAAAACCGCTACTCATTCTCCGTACCCCTCAAGGGTTGCGGATCCCGTCCATCTTGCAGAGCCTGTGGAACTATTGACAACGTGCTCATCATCCAAGCTGACGATACTGTGCAAGAGATTTGGGACACCGCGCGCAAGGTAAACTAAATCACACAATTTTTCCCTTAGACTTTGCATTTGAAGATCAATTTACCGTTTATGATGCCTGTGGGGATGATAATTGGTCTGTTAGACAGCCTAAAATTGCGAAGTCGGAAAGTTCCAAAGTTGTATGAAAAAGTTGGAACGATGCGTTGTCTTTTATTAGGTACTAACAAGCCATTTTGTGCAGGTGGTCCGTCCGGTCTAAAATGAAATAACTATTTTCTAGTAGCTTTAAATTTTCTTATGTGCACTTGTATACAATACTGGTATGTACATTGTAGTGGGTGGGTGTGCTATAATACGCATGTATTTTTTAAAAATAAATAAATAAATTATATATAATTTTATATTGAGAAATCCCATAAGATTAACGATTTTATTAAACTTTCAGTTTTAGCTCTCCAATGTGTTTTTTTCACCCGCTAGTATTTGTTCACCTAAAAGCTTCAATTCTCTCAGTAACTTTTATTCAGAGACCAGGTTTTGTTAATCTACTCGTTTTTATTCATTCATTTGTCAGAACCTGACATTTTTGTAAATGTACAAATTTCTATTTAGCTGCCGGATATCGTTCACCGACAATTTTTTTTTCACCTGTCCATTTTTTTTTTTTATTTCATTGGAAAGCCAACAGACATTTACACATTTATAAGAATCAATTATACCATAAATACATATCATAAAGTCCAATTAGAGGCTTCCACATAATATTGTTATTGTTAATGTTGTCACATAAAAATTATACATAACATAAAATAACTAATCATACAAAACTTATAATATTACTAGAAATGTAAATGAATATTGGTCACACAGTTGCACATTATAATAAATAATACAACTATAGTTGACCATACAGTGTTCATTTATTATGTGCCTACATACAGAACTGCACATAACCTGCATAATATAGGCTGCGGATTCAAGGCGCAACATCATAACTTGAATTATTTTTGGAAATTTTACTTTTAAAGGAAGTTAAAGATTTGTTATTAATATCAATACAATTTAATTTCTGATTACACATATGGCAGGTTCTATTTACAAATGAATTTTGAAAAGATTTAGTTGAACATTTAGAAATTTTAAAAAGAGATTGGTTTCTGGTCTGCGTTACTGGGACTCTAAAATTAATAAGTGACAGAATCTTAGGGCAATCTATCATGTTATTCAAAGTTTTATACATAAAAATGGCATCAGCCATGTTCCTTCGAGTTTGGAGAGTTTGGAGTTTATGTAAGTTTATAGATTCATATGTACCTGTATTCTGAGTCAACCGTCTAAAATTGCAATACGATAAAATTTTTGATTGTATAGATTCAATTCAGTTTATGTATTTTTTGTATTGAGGGCTCCAAGCGGGAGATGCGAATTCTAATTGACTTCGAACAAATGTAAAGTAAAGAGTTCTAAGAGTGCGCGCATGATTGAATTATATATCCCTATCCTATATATTCTCTCTCTTCCGTAAGAGGAAACCTAACATTTGGTATGATTTTTTCACAACAGGCTATTCTGTGCCGGGGTAAATAAATAATACAGTTCTGAGTCTAAAAATGAACCAGAACCCTGGACGAACGTTTTTGACTCTTTGGCTACTACCCTTAGGTGAAAATCCTGGAAAAAAATCCAATGGAGATAAGTCCACCTAGTTGTGAAGTGGTAAGCGCCTTCGCCTACAGTTTTCGAGGGTTGATTCCTGGAAGGGTGGACGCGAAATATTGGTTTGAAAAACGGCTCTACACTGCAATATTTCAATGTTCCAAAACTGGCACCTGAAGCTTAAAAAAGAACACCTTACCTTTAATGTAACAAACATTATTAAAATGCGCTGCTATTGGGGATCCAATGCAGTTTCATCGTCATTCCCTTTCCACACCTAATGGTGCATAAGGCACTGCATTATTACACAAATCGAAGCGTATCTTAATCATTTTTGCCATATTAAGGTTAGATGATCAGTCTCACGCTTCAGGTGCCAGTCTAGGGACTTTCAATATTCTAGTGTAAAAACACCTTTTGAAAAAAATATTTCATGTCAACCAAGTCGGTAATTGAACCTGAGACCTCTTGCGTGGTAGGCAAACGCGCTGACAATTCACGTATTTGTATTTGTAATAGAATGTTTATTACGTTATCATTTTTTTTCAAAATAAATGTATTTTTAATAATTAGGTTTCCCTTCTCCATAACTTCTCAATCAACAATGGGTTTTTCGATTTAATTTCAGGTATCCTGTTCACGCGGAGACGATGCAGACAAAACGGTGGTCTTCAAACCATTCGTGGTAGACATGTTGGAAGTTGTCAATGTACCAACTGCGCTGGGAAGTGTAGAGTGCTGGATGGATATACAAAAAGGAGTTTATCCCAGTGTAAGTACTTTGTCTAGATTCGTTTCGTTTCTCCACCTTATTTTAATCAACAGAACCATACCGAAGATATTAATGCTGTATTATAACATTGCATAAATATTATTAAAGGTAAATCGGCAAACCGAAAAATCTAATTCATTTGTTTGACGACACCTTTTCTTACAACTGTACAACTTTCTTCCACATATCCCCTTCCACGTGAAAAGCCATAGCCAAATTTGCGATGACTGTAAATTATATTATTAGTTCATACATAATGAGTCCTCTACATCAAATCAACTACAGCAGGCAAAGTGGATAAAAGATTGATTAATTTAGTTATTTATTTATTTATGCTTTATTAAGTTAGTTCATAACATCTTAAGAACTAATAGGGATCTGATACTAAGTGAAGGGGTCAACACTATTCTGGCATCGAGACAACACTATTACGTAGGCAAAAAGGTCCATAACCTTTTGCCAGAATCGTGGAAAGACGGGAGTGTTGTCAAGTTACGTAAGGTGTTGACCTCGCTCTTTCATGACATTGGTCGTAGGGAGTCAGAAAAGTTGATGCATGCCACGGATTGGAGAACCTTACTGGATGTCAAAAATAAAATATAAAAAATAAGGAATAATTTTTTTTAAAAATATTTATAGATGACAACCATGAGGTTTCGCATAAATAAATTGTCTATGTTTTTATGAATGTATGTATGTGTATGCGCATGGGTGTATGTACGTGTGTGTGTATGTACATGTGTATATATGTGTATATCTGTGTGTATATGAATCAAAATGTGTATCCAAATAAGTTTATATTTTGTTTGTCTGTGCTCTATATTAATTTGTTAACTATTATAATATATTAAAATGTAATTGCCTAGCTTGGAACGGGGTATGTACCCTTGTTAGCTGGGCAAAGTGAACATGGAATTGTATTTTGATAAAGAGTGTGAATAAATAAATAAATAAATATAAACTTTTAATAATATTACAATTTTTTTATCAAAATTTCTCAATAACATATTTTTTCAAATTAATTTTAAATATTTTTTTTTTCTATTTCCTTTATTTCTTCAGGTAACTCATTGTACAGCTTCAATCCCTTGTACAATGAGTTTTGAGATTCTGTTTTTTTCCTCATTGGTAATCTTATCTTTTTTTACCCCTTGTTTCATATGTATGACATTGTTGGTTAAATTTTATTTATCCCCTCAATTATTTTATGTATTAAATTTGCCACATCATATTTAATTTGTTGCTTTACTGTGAGCAAGCCAATTTCTTTGTGCATTCTTTCTATATTAAAATAAATATATTTTTTTAGTGTAATCCTCATTGTCATATTTTGAAGAATTTGTATATTTTGAATTTCTCCTTCATTACATAAAAAAATTTATGGTCATGATACATAATAATATCACAATCGAACACAAACAGGTTTGTATATTAGTCAAAGTAATTTTTGAACAACAAGTAGCAATAGAAACAAGGCATATTAACTTTCCTTTCCCGGTGATGTGTGGCACTTTGCATATACCTATAATAACTTTTATATCTCTGTAAATGTAATAAATACTATTCCTTCGTTTTACATTTATGTATCGATTGAAATAATTTACTATTAAGTAATAAATACTTATTGGCATTGAAAAAATATTTTATCGGAAATTGGAGATAAATAATCTACCTATACAATAAAAAACTTACCAATGTGTCGCATTGTCGCGACGATGAAGTAAAAGAGTACCGAATATACGATTGTCTCAAACGTCCGACTCTCGATATTATAAATATAATTGCGAGCGAGAGAGACAATTTCACGCGCAACGCAGGCCAGCCTGCTACTCAGATGCTCTCGGACCTTCGCTAAAGGTGGTCCATTTTCTCACGCTGTGAGCGTTAGAAATTTGTTTTTTTTTTTATTAATGTTTTTAGATTATATTCAAAATGTTTTGTCACTTTTGATCTCAAATGTAATTGATTGAAGCAATTGCCTATGAATGTTCCATTTTTCAGATTTTAAATCCTTTATTTTTGAATGTGTATTGACTACACAGCACGGAACGCGCGGATTTTTTTAGCATTACTATCCTTACTAGAAAAAAGTTGAGAAAAAAATTGATACAGTCGCCAAAAAGTTATTCTTAACTCTATATCATCAAATTTTATACTGTGCCAGTGTCAAGCTAAACTGTTTGTTTGTTTGGTAACAATTCCAACGTTATCTGAATCTTTAAACGAAATTAGATACTTTTTACCCACATTTTGAGATGAATGTTTTAATCAAACACTTTTTACTATCTTCTTTAACAGATTTCACCACTTAGTGGTACAATCAAAATTGGAGAGGAGATGTCCATTCTGGTATATCTGAAAGACCCAAAGATGCAGTATGACCTGAGGATACGCGATTGCTGGGCATATGATGCCGAGGATTACGAAGACCAGAAGACTAACAAGCTTCAACTCACTGATAAAGAAGGATGCCCCAAGTAAGCAAGATGATTTATGTTTAACATTTATTGATAGTAAATAGACATCTTAGCAAAATGCTCGTACGAGATTTTCCCAGAGTTGAAATAACGCAATACGCAATAAGCAGCATAACTTTTGTTAACAGACACATTTCCTATATTGCACCGAGAGTTTTTTTTTATATTTTGAAGGAGCGCATTAAGCTCTCCAGGAAAAGGTAAAATTTTTAATCAAATAATAAGAGAGATTTGCGTTGAAAACTCCTTGTTGAGTTTTCCATGATTTAAATTGACGTTCGATGATTTCATGTTAAATATTATTTATTATCACCATTAAATAACTATTTATTCATTTAATTTACACAAACGCCCGGGGGGATTTTGCAAGAATGTTAAACAAAAAAAGATATGGTCATGATAAAATATAAAATTTGGTTTATTTTAATACATATACATATGCCTAGTAAGAAAACCTTTTTTTATATGTATTTTTGAGGAGTGGACGAGGTGTGAAGAATACCTGATACTAGAAGAATTTTTTTTTAGTTAGCATAAAATAGAGAAAATCGGCGTTTCGTTGTCATAAAAAAAGATGGTGTAACTTTTCATCGATAAATTGGTAACCTTGGTACTTAATTGTAATTGAATTACAAATCTAAAAAAATTTCAAATTCAAATATTGAATTTAAGTATGTACCTAAGTACTTTTTTATTTTTTAATCCCAAAACATAAAATAACTTAGTTTCAAATATAGAACTCTTTTAGCAAATATCAAACTCTGCTCTTCTTATCAACAGGGGTGTACTCTATTCAGAAATGCGATTTTCGATAATGTTTTTAATGTCAGTTAATATTATTTTAGAATTTCCAAAAATCTAGTAAAAATAAGTTAATGGGTTTAAATTATTAGGAATTTAAGGAAATAATCTGATTGGGATCCATAAAAAACAAATGTTGTATGTAAACTTTAAAAACCAAACGTTTTTTATGAACAAAAAAATAACGTCCTTTAATTTTTTTTGTTTATGCATTCTAGGCAAACGCAGCCCTGGTGAAGGATAAAAAACATTTACGCTTCTAACTTTTTTTCTACTTAATCAATTGAAGATTTTAAGCTATATGCATTGTCATGACAAGATCTACATTCCGCTGAAAACCGCACGTAAATCGGTCCAGATGTTATGCAGTCTATAGAGGACACACATACTAACATTGCCTTTTATATATACACGGTGTTCAGGGCCAGACCGCGAAACTTCAGAGGAACATTCCTCATGGTAAAAGTCATTTTGAAAAAAAAAACGAAAAATTGTAATCTCAAAATGTATCAAATCCTTAATTTCTCGGACAAGCAGTCCCTCCACAAACCCCTACCCCTCTCTTACCCAGCCGCTTCCCCTATCCGCATCTGGTGCGTATCGCTTCGTTGGTCAAATACGTTTTTATCGATTTTTTTGTCAGGGAGGGGTAGGGGTTTGCGGAAGGGATGCGAAAATTCCGAGAAATTGAATATTTACTCCATTTTGAGATCATAAAAAAAAATAAAAATTAAAAATACTTTTTTTAAAGCTTATCATGAGGAATGTGCCTCTGAAATTTCTGTCTGGCCCTAAAAAACCGTGTATAAAAAATATTTTTTTTTTTATTCCAGTAAAATGGCTACATAGTGCAGAGCCAATTCTACCATATAAACATAAACATGAATTAACATTTAATACCTCTTCAGGGGTTCCTCAAGGATCTAATTTGGGACCATTGTTATTTTTAATCTTTATAAATGATATTGGTAAAGTCATAAAATTTTGTAATTTTCTCTTATTTGCTGACGACCTAAAAATTTTTTGTGAAATACTGACTTCTTCTGATTGTATTAAACTTCAGTGTGACATTCAAAATATAATTCAATGGAGCAAACAAAACAAATTGTTCTTCAATGTTTCCAAATGTTTTGTAATGGCATACACAAGAGCATCCAAAACAATATACTATCGTTATCTCATGGACGGAGTAAGACTTGAAAGGGTTTCAACGTCCAGAGATCTCGGGGTGTTGTTTGATGCTCAGTTATCTTTTAATCTTCATATAGTTAATCTATGTAATGACTCCCTTAAAATGCTTGGTTTTGTTCTTAGAAATGCCAAGATCTTTTCTAACACTCAGATTTTGAGGACATTGTATAGTTCCTTGGTAAGAAGTCGTTTGGAGTTTAGTTCCATTATTTGGTCGCCACATGAGACTCGATACTCTTTGATGGTGGAGAGAGTGCAGAAAAAATTTCTGCGCTATCTGTACCTTAAAGAGTGTGGATATTATCCTTGGCTCTTCCCAACTGACTTTTTACTGGGAATGCTAGGCTATCAGTCATTATGGAGGAGGAGGGACGTTCATTTGGGTGTTCACTTTTTCCAGGTGATCGGTGGTCGCATACATAACTCAGAAATTCTGATGGATGTAGGTCTGTTCGTACCTGATAACTATCTTCGACAAAGACAGCATCGATTGTTTTACCTACCGCGATGCAGAACCAACCTGCCAATGGTTATGCCGGTTAGTAGGGCAATCTTGCTACTTAATCGCATCGCCTCGGATGTCGACATATTTCACGACAGTGGGCCTTCCCTTAGGAAAGCACTTTCTAACATTTAATTTTTCTTTTTACATTTTGTTATATTATTTTAATAACATAATTATCTACTGTAATTTGTGATTTATTATTGTATTTAGAATGAATTGGGTCTTTTTCTGTAATGTTCTAAATATCTGAATAAATAAATAAATAAATAAATAAATAAATAAATAAATAAATAAATAAATGAATATAATCATAAATATAAACATTAAAAAAAAAAATTGCAGCACTTATGGTGGTCTTAGCATATTCCGCCATCACTCGAACAACGGCTATGCTAATGAAAAATAAAAATCCTAAATGTTGCTATACATATACAATTGTATGCGAGTAGAAAATAAAATTATTAACTTATTTTTAACTTGCCTTAAAATGCATAAAATGTTAAAAAGAACTAATGAAAACATAGTACAAAAAAACTAGATTTAAGTTTGTAAAAATAAGGTTAAGGTGATTGCATAAAATACATTTTGTGTACGTTAGTAGGCAAAAGGTAAATGATTTATAACTTTATATGAAAACTTATTTTACGCTCGCATAAAGCAGGGGTTATCAAAGATTTGAATGGACTGTACATACAACATTATTTTACGAATATTATCTTTATCTTTAATCCATAAATGAACAGCTGAAAGGAAGCTGCTAATAATTACATGCATTGAAAGTCTTTTCTTTTCACGCATATCTTTTTTTACTTTTCTCATTTTAAAAAAATGTAATGAACTGAAAGTACGCGCACTTGGGGTCAAACCGCACTAGAGCGTTACTGGCCTGACGCGTCACGCCAACGCGAAATATTATTTTCACTCGATGAAAGAAATCAGGCTGTGGGACACTGCGCGGCACTCCATACGCGTGTGCGGTTTGATGGTGTGAAAAAAAAACGCCAATGGAGTGTGGCTACATCTACAAAAGAGTAAATTCATTATATAAAAAATAAAAAATAATAAGTAAACTAAAAAATCGACCTAATGGTATAGTGGTCAACGCGTTTGCCTACCATACAAGAGGTCTCGGGTTCGATTCCCGACATGGTTAACATATAGCATTATTTAAAAAAGTGTTTTTACACTAGAATACTTTTATAGTCCCTAGACTGGTTTCTGTAGCGTAAGACTGATCATTTTTCCTTCACGTAACAAAAATGCACCAATGCAGTGCCCTATGCACCATAAGGTGTGGAACGGGAATGATGATGATGATGATACTGAAAAATGATCAAAATTTCTAAAAATATTATTTAATGGATTGAAAATAATATTTTATTTATTCCTAAAGCAGCGTCGGTACCTCGGAAAGCAAATAAATATTAATTTATTATTATTTACACAGCATTTCTCTTTTAGAAAGAAGAAGCTCGTATCAACATGGCAAACAACTAGAAACACGGGGTCATCAGGAGCAACTGTAATCGCTTGGAACAAAATTAGTGCTTTCAAATTCCCTGAAAGCGAGCAAGTGTTTTTAACCTGCAATATTGAGGCAAGTCTGCTTTTTACTTGTGGCGTTTCATTAAAATAACGACATATTATTTAGTGATTAAAACGTGTTAATTTTATAATTATAGATTTGTTCTGGTCAGTGCCAAGGAGCTTGTTCAAGCGAAGAGATCACGTCAATTGTAACTACATCCAGGCCTAATTGCTACCCTGGCGCCACAGATCCAAGGTGTCCCATAATTGATATTCCTCCTACACCAACACGGTGTTACCCTGGATCACCGGATCCGAGGTGCCCACAGCCAACATCCCCACCAGCGCCAAGATGTTATCCAGGTTCAACAGATCCAAGGTGCCCACAGCCAACATCGCCGCCAGCTCCTAGATGTTACCCAGGTTCAACAGACCCCAGATGCCCACAGCCGACAACGCAAGCTCCCCCACGTTGTTTCCCAGGATCAACAGATCCAAGATGCCCACAAACAACATCGCCACCAGCACCTAGATGTTACCCAGGTTCAACAGACCCCAGATGCCCACAGCCGACAACGCAAGCTCCCCCACGTTGTTTCCCAGGATCAACAGATCCAAGATGCCCACAAACAACATCGCCACTAGCACCTAGATGTTACCCAGGTTCAACAGACCCTAGATGCCCACAGCCGACAACGCAAGCTCCCCCACGTTGTTTCCCAGGATCAACAGATCCAAGATGCCCACAAACAACATCGCCACCAGCACCTAGATGTTACCCAGGTTCAACAGACCCTAGATGCCCACAGCCGACAACACAAGCTCCCCCGCGTTGTTTCCTGGGATCAACAGATCCAAGATGCCCACAAACGACATCGCCACCAGCACCTAGATGTTATCCAGGTTCAACCGATCCAAGATGTCCACAATCAACAACACAAGTACCCCCACGTTGTTTCCCAGGTTCTATAGATCCAAGATGCCCGACATCAGAGCCACAAAGGTGTTATCCTGGATCACAAGATCCTCGTTGCCAAGGACCTGCAACGAAAACTCCAGCAACATATTTACCTCCATCAACTACACCTGCCTTGCGTTGCTATCCTGGATCCACAGATCCTAGATGCCCACAACCATCCACTACTGCTGCACCGAGATGTTATCCTGGATCAACAGATCTAAGATGCCCACAGCCAACAACAACCCCCGCACCTCGATGCTATCCTGGATCAACAGATCCAAAATGCCCGCAACCAACTTCTCCACCAGCACCTAGATGTTACCCAGGTTCAACAGATCCAAGATGCCCTCAGCCAACAACAACTTCTGCACCTCGATGCTACCCAGGATCGACTGACCCCAGATGCCCACAGCCAACTACAATTTCCGCTCCTAGATGCTTCCCAGGATCTACAGACCCTAGATGCCCACAACCATCAACAACTCCCGCACCAAGGTGCTATCCTGGATCAACAGATCCAAGATGTCCACAGCCAACAACAACTCCACCACCTCGATGCTACCCTGGATCGACAGATTCAAGATGTCCACAACCAAGCACACCAGCTCCCCTACGTTGTTTCCCGGGATCAACTGATCCAAGATGCCCACAACCAACATCGCCACCAGCACCGAGATGCTACCCAGGTTCAACAGATCCAAGGTGTCCACAGCCAACTACAACTCCCCGATGCTATCCCGGATCTACAGATCCAAGGTGCCCACAGCCATCTACTACTGCTGCTCCTAGATGTTATCCTGGATCAACCGATCCAAGGTGCCCTCAAACTTCGACTACAACTCCTCTTCAATGTTACCCTGGTTCTCCAGATCCACGTTGCCCTCGGCCTCCGCCGCCTACAACTAAAACTCCAGCAACGTATCTTCCACCTGTAACATCACCAACATCATTACAATGTTATCCGGGTTCCACAGACAGACGATGCCCACAGACGAAACCAACACAAGCGCCATTGCAATGCTACCCTGGTTCTTCAGATCTTAGATGTCCTAAATTCTCAACTACTGCAGCAAACAGATGTTATCCAGGGTCGACAGATCCAAGATGCCCACAACCAACAACACAAGCTCCTCCACGTTGTTTCCTCGGATCAACTGACCCTAGATGCCCACAACCAACTACACCAGCTCCACCACGTTGTTTCCCCGGATCAACTGACCCTAGATGCCCCCAACCAACATCGCCACCAGCGCCTAGATGTTATCCAGGTTCAACAGACCCAAGATGCCCACAACCATCAACGCAAGCTCCTCCACGTTGTTTCCCCGGATCAACTGACCCTAGATGCCCCCAACCAACATCGCCACCAGCGCCTAGATGTTATCCAGGTTCAACAGACCCAAGATGCCCACAACCATCAACGCAAGCTCCTCCACGTTGTTTCCCCGGATCAACTGACCCTAGATGCCCCCAACCAACATCGCCACCAGCACCTAGATGTTATCCAGGTTCAACAGACCCAAGATGCCCACAACCATCAACGCAAGCTCCTCCACGTTGTTTCCCCGGATCAACTGACCCTAGATGCCCACAACCAACAACACAAGCACCCCCACGTTGTTTCCCAGGTTCAACAGATCCAAGGTGTCCTAAAACACCAGCACCGCTAAGCTGTTACCCGGGATCACCGGACCCAAGATGTCCCAAACCTCCACCTTCATCAACTAAAACACCATCGACTTATTTACCACCAACCACTGTCCCTACTCCACTACAATGTTACCCTGGCTCTACAGATAGAAGATGTCCGCAAACAAAACCAACACCAGCCCCCTTACAGTGTTATCCCGGTTCCCCAGATCCAAGGTGTCCACAAACAACCACATCCGCAGCTTTGAGATGTTTCCCAGGCTCAACTGATCCGAGGTGTCCACAAACTACAACACCAGCACCCTTAAGGTGTTTCCCTGGATCATCTGATCCTAGGTGCCCGCAAACAACTACACCTGCGCCTTTGAGGTGTTACCCAGGCTCATCTGATCCAAGATGCCCACAAACCACCACACCAGCACCTTTGAGGTGTTTCCCAGGCTCATCTGATCCTAGGTGTCCGCAAACTACTACACCTGCACCTCTGAGGTGTTTCCCTGGATCGTCAGACCCAAGATGCCCACAAACAACGACACCGGCACCCTTGAGGTGTTTCCCAGGCTCACCTGATCCTAGGTGTCCGCAAACAACTACACCTGCACCTCTGAGGTGTTTCCCTGGATCGTCAGATCCTAGATGCCCACAAACAACGACACCGGCACCCTTGAGGTGTTTCCCAGGCTCATCTGATCCTAGGTGTCCGCAAACTACTACACCTGCACCTTTGAGGTGTTTCCCTGGATCGTCAGACCCAAGATGCCCACAAACCACGACACCAGCACCCTTGAGGTGTTTCCCAGGTTCACCTGATCCAAGGTGTCCACAAACTACCACACCCGCACCTTTAAGATGTTTCCCAGGCTCATCTGATCCTAGGTGTCCGCAAACTACTACACCTGCACCTCTGAGGTGTTTCCCTGGATCGTCAGACCCTAGGTGTCCGCAAACTACCACACCCGCACCCTTAAGATGTTTCCCAGGCTCATCTGATCCGAGATGCCCTCAAACTACAACCCCTGCACCTCTGCAGTGTTTCCCAGGCTCACCTGATCCTAGATGTCCAAGGCCACAAATATATACCACGAAAACACCTCAAACTTACTTACCACCATCTACTCGATTCCAGTGCTTCCCGGGATCTAATGATCCACGATGCCGGCAAACTACAACTCCTGCGCCCCTGAGGTGTTTCCCAGGATCGTCAGACCCTAGGTGCCCACAAACCACCACACCAGCACCTTTGAGGTGTTTTCCGGGCTCATCTGATCCCAGATGCCCGCAAACTACTACACCTGCGCCTCTGAGATGTTTCCCAGGTTCACCTGATCCGAGGTGTCCACAAACTACCACACCAGCACCTCTGAGGTGTTTCCCTGGATCGTCAGACCCAAGATGCCCACAAACCACCACACCGGCACCCTTGAGGTGTTTCCCAGGCTCATCTGATCCTAGGTGTCCGCAAACTACTACAACTGCACCTCTGAGGTGTTTCCCTGGATCATCAGACCCAAGATGCCCACAAACCACCACACCAGCACCTTTGAGGTGTTTCCCGGGCTCATCTGATCCCAGATGCCCGCAAACTACTACACCTGCGCCTCTGAGATGTTTCCCAGGTTCACCTGATCCGAGGTGTCCACAAACTACCACACCAGCACCTCTGAGGTGTTTCCCTGGATCGTCAGACCCAAGATGCCCACAAACCACCACACCGGCACCCTTGAGGTGTTTCCCAGGCTCATCTGATCCTAGGTGTCCGCAAACTACTACAACTGCACCTCTGAGGTGTTTCCCTGGATCATCAGACCCAAGATGCCCACAAACCACCACACCAGCACCTTTGAGGTGTTTCCCGGGCTCATCTGATCCCAGATGCCCGCAAACTACTACACCTGCGCCTCTGAGATGTTTCCCAGGTTCACCTGATCCGAGGTGTCCACAAACTACCACACCAGCATCCTTGAGGTGTTTCCCAGGCTCATCTGATCCAAGGTGCCCTCAAACTACAACCCTTGCACCTCTGCAGTGTTTCCCAGGCTCACCTGATCCTAGATGTCCAAGGCCACAAATATATACCACGAAAACACCGCAAACTTACTTACCACCATCTACTCAATTCCAGTGCTTCCCAGGATCTAATGACCCACGGTGCATCCAAAAAACAACTCCTGCGCCCCTGAGGTGTTTCCCAGGATCGTCAGACCTTAGGTGCCCACAAACCACCACACCAGCACCTTTGAGGTGTTTTCCGGGCTCATCTGATCCCAGATGCCCGCAAACTACTACACCTGCGCCTCTGAGATGTTTCCCAGGTTCACCTGATCCGAGGTGTCCACAAACTACCACACCAGCACCCTTGAGGTGTTTCCCGGGCTCATCTGATCCTAGGTGTCCGCAAACTACTACACCTGCACCTCTGAGGTGTTTCCCTGGATCGTCAGACCCAAGATGCCCACAAACCACCACACCGGCACCCTTGAGGTGTTTCCCAGGCTCATCTGATCCTAGGTGTCCGCAAACTACTACACCTGCACCTCTGAGGTGTTTCCCTGGATCGCCAGACCCTAGATGCCCACAAACTACCACACCAGCACCCTTGAGGTGTTTCCCGGGCTCATCTGATCCCAGATGCCCGCAAACTACAACGCCTGCACCTCTGCAGTGTTTCCCAGGCTCACCTGATCCTAGATGCCCAAGACCACAAATATATACTACGAAAACACCGCAAACTTACTTACCACCATCTACTCAATTCCAGTGCTTCCCAGGATCTAATGACCCACGGTGCATCCAAAAAACAACTCCTGCGCCTCCCAGATGTTTCCTTGGATCGTCAGACCCTAGGTGCCCACAAACAACCACACCGGCACCCTTGAGGTGTTTCCCAGGCTCATCTGATCCTAGGTGTCCGCAAACTACTACACCTGCACCTCTGAGGTGTTTCCCTGGATCGCCAGACCCTAGATGCCCACAAACTACCACACCAGCACCCTTGAGGTGTTTCCCGGGCTCATCTGATCCTAGGTGCCCGCAAACTACTACACCTGCGCCTCTGAGATGTTTCCCAGGTTCACCTGATCCGAGGTGTCCACAAACTACCACACCAGCACCCTTGAGGTGTTTCCCAGGCTCATCTGATCCTAGGTGCCCGCAAACTACTACACCTGCACCTCTGAGGTGTTTCCCTGGATCGTCAGATCCTAGATGCCCACAAACCACCACACCTGCCCCTCTGAGGTGTTTCCCAGGCTCGCCTGATCCTAGGTGCCCGCAAACTACCACTCTTGCTCCCTTGAGATGTTTCCCTGGGTCTAACGATCCTAGTTGTCCTAGACAACAAATATCTACAACAAAAACCCCTCAAACATATCTCCCACCATCGACAACTCAATTCCAATGCTTCCAAGGATCCAACGATCCTAGATGCCCACAAACATCTACCCCTGCTCCTCTTAGATGTTTCCCAGGATCTTCAGATCCCAGATGCCCGCAAACCACTACATTAGCTCCCTTAAGATGTTTCCCTGGATCTCCAGATCCAAGATGCCCACAAATCACCACACCAGCTCCCCTAAGATGTTTCCCTGGATCCCCAGATCCAAGATGCCCTCAAATCACCACACCAGCTCCCCTAAGATGTTTCCCTGGATCTTCAGATCCAAGATGCCCACAAATCACCACACCAGCTCCCCTAAGATGTTTCCCTGGATCCCCAGATCCAAGATGCCCTCAAATCACCACACCAGCTCCTCTAAGATGTTTCCCTGGATCTCCGGATCCCAGATGCCCACAAATTACCACACCAGCTCCTCTAAGATGTTTCCCTGGATCTACAGATCCCAGGTGCCCACAAATCACCACACCAGCTCCTTTAAGATGTTTCCCTGGATCTCCAGATCCCAGATGCCCACAAATCACCACACCAGCTCCTTTAAGATGTTTCCCTGGATCTCCAGATCCCAGATGCCCACAAATCACCACACCAGCTCCACTGAGATGTTTCCCTGGATCTTTAGATCCTAGATGCCCACAAACATCCACTTCTGCTCCATTAAGATGCTTCCCGGGTTCGACTGATCCTCGTTGTCCAACACCTAGTTCTTGTTATCCTGGTTCTAGGGATCCAAACTGCCCACAGATATATGCTCCAAGCAGTACTAAACCACCATCAACATACTTACCACCCTTCCCCTCATCCAGAGACAATGATGTCGATAATTACGATTCAGAAGGTTCGGAAATTGTCCAACAAGTGATTCGGGAGATCAATGGCGACCAATATGATGAAACTTACTCAGATGATGAAAATTCTGTGGCAGAGTCAAGAGTGCACAGTGAAACAATTTTACGTAAGTTCATCGCATAAAATAAATTATTCGATTCACACTTACCCAACCATAACATATTTACAACAATGTTTGCTCTACGAGTCTCTTAACACTACAAGTGCATAGTAAAATAACAAGATGATTTTCAAACCAGATTCTAAGTAACGACAAGAATATATGGGACCTGAGACCGTTCTCAGGTCCCAGTCCAAAGCCATGCCTAATTTAAATAAAATAATTAATAAAGCAAGAATAGTTTTCTCGGTTGTCCACCTTGTGTTCTAATAAATGGTCAGCGTGTTTGGCCATAATGCAATAGGTTTTGGGTTCGATTCCCGACAGGGTTGACATGAAATATTTATTAAAAAAGGTGGTTTTATACAAGAGTGTACAACGTTTTGTTACCTGAATGCAGAAAAGATCCTATCCAATGGCCATATTTCCATCAATGGTCATTCCAGCTAGAATCTTTCACCACAACAAAATCAGTTGCTTAAAGAACACAACTGAAGGTGTTCCTCGAATAAGGGTCTATATGCAAATTTTAAAGGAAAGATAAAACCGATTCATAAAATAATTAATAACAATTTTAGATTTTGTTAATATATTTTTATAGATACACTTTAATATTTAAAATTCATTTATTATCATACCCAGATTCTTAAGTAAAAGGGTCTATAGGCCTTAACATAGGCCTCTCCGCTGTTTCTTTATGTTTTTGTACATTAACTTGCCAATCGATAACATTGATATTCCGTTTTCTCTGTTAATTCACAGTTTTAAGAGTAGCTTTTGACAGCACAATAATCGCTTAGTGCGATATGGTCCACTATTTTGGAATGACAATCCATAGAATCTGGACATATAGACACTTATTATTCTGTCACATTGACATATTCATAAACATAGCCATGCCCGGAGCTTTCAAAAATGATGACACTTAACTCCTGCCCAAACGCTCAGTGATGCCTAATGCGGATTTAGTCATTCTTCAACCGCCAGCCAGGCGTGACATTTAGAATCCAAACAAAAATGCATTCTAGTGTCATGTAAAAAGCTTTCAGATAAACATTGTAAAAAGGATTAAGTAACTTTTCATTAGTAAATATTTGTTCGTGAGTGAATTAAGCTTAAAACAATTAATATTAAAATATAAATATTATTTTTTGTAAACGTCAAATTACACCTTAAGGCGCAATTGCGAAGCTCTTCTTAGTTGCAGGGGTGCACTGACAGAAATACGTTTTCAAAATATAATAAACGTGAGTTAACACTATTTTTGCATTTCTTAAAATCCAGTGTAAAGAAATACATGGGTCGAAATTAAGGGACGAATCTGATTGTAATCCACCAAAAACGAATGTTTATTGTAAATGTTAAAACACAAACTTTTTGATGTATCAAAAATGAGTATCACGATAGTTAAATGCAGACCATGGGTACGTTTTCGTGTCACTACTTTTATTTTACTCCATAGGGCCCGTCTATGTATTAATTTGTCAATGTTCTGTGCAATTTTTTGGAGCAAATTGTGGCTTAAGTTTTGCTACTATCAAAAAAATATTTCTGAAAATTATCACAAAGCGGCCCGTTTGAAAAAATAAAACCACTTTTTGTTGCAATGTAATAAGACCTTTGTTCGGGGACACCTTCAATTAATTAAAAATCGAAATTAACTTGTATGCGACTTAGGATAGTTCTGTGTTCAGGTGACGATTTCATAGGCCCCTAGACTGGCACTTGAAGTGTAAAACTGATCATCATGTCTTCATGTAAAAAAATATTCAAGATATCCCACGACTAGTGTACCAATGCAGTGCCCTTGACATGGAATGATGATTCTTCTATTTCGAAATAGACTAGACTAATTAATGTCGTTTATCAAAGATATTATATTCCAGTCCAGACTAGACTAACTGAGGACCGTTTTTTCAAAACACGACATTTGCTTGATATGTAATTTTTCAGGAGGGTTTTTTGTGATTAGCGTCAAATCGCTTGAACAATCTTTATTTTTAAAAATTACACCTTACAGCTAAACCCGAAGGTAATCTAATTGAGAGTTTTTAATTTTCTTTAACGTTTCATAAGCACCCAATATAAATTAGGGTTAAAATATTGCCTTTTCAAAACGCAATATTTTATAGTTTAAAGACATTGATATTTTTTTAAGACGGTTTTTAGTGTTTTTTTTTCAGGTAATCGGTGTGTCTCAATACTGGCTTTAATTTTTTTTTTTTTAAACTACATAACCATGGGGAGAATATTGTATTCTAAAACAACTATCCTCAATTAGTGTAATTTATCAATGATTATATTGCAAATCTTAAAATATTTGTGTAAACACTCAATATTTTTATGTACGAATTTTTTTTTTTTAATTTGTAAATATTTATGGTATTTTGTTTTTTATATTTTGAATAAAATTGTAAGATTCACATTAAACGGAGGCATTGAGGGAGACTAGAGTAGAGAAAGCGTTGCATATTTGAGAGGGTTAAAAGCAAAAACGCCACGGCCCATGATCACTGTTTTTGAGAAGACCAGCAAAACTAGCACCGAAAAGACTATTTCTATTTAGTTTAATACTTCTTCTTCTTCCGGTGCCTTGCCCCCGATGTTGGCGATCACTCTGGCAAAGGCACCTCTGTCCTGCGCTACTCTTATATTCTGCAGCCATGACGACTACTTATCGATGTACTCAGTGATTTCCGGGAAAAGATGACCAGAGTGGTTTCCCGTTGCCTTCTCTGGTGGAATTTTCTATCGGGGTTACCTCTTCCCTTAGCTGGTTGGTTCTGGTGACGCCAGAAACTCGCCTTTCGTCCTCTCGTTAGCTGCTGTGATCACACCATTACGAGTGGGATAACATTGCCCAGGGTTTGCAACGTGGACGCTAATGAGTAGGACTAGTCAGTAGTGTTGCCAATGGAATGCAAATGAGCGTTCGCAGCATTTTATAGAATCACACCCTCCAGCAAAATGTGACTCACTGCGGCCCTACTGACAATTGGAACCCTGACATTTGAACGAAGTTATACATTGAACATAAAAGAACATTAAACTTTAAATGAATAGTCATTTTGCTACTTGTTATACCACGCACAAGTACCACATTGAACTTAAAAGAAATAGTCTTTTCGGTACTGGTTTTAATGGTCTTCTCAAAAGTTTGCGTGACAAATGACAGTGGTGTTTTTGCTTATAACCCTCTCATTTATTGATTGCATGCTCTTTCTGCCCTTAGTTTTGATTAAAATCACTTATCAAAAAATACAAATGCAATAATGTAAATTCATTTGAAGAGTGTGGTTAACACAGTCGCTCAGAACTCTATAACAGCTGCAGGTAGCGGTGTGAATTCTCCCTCAAAATAGTCCAGTCTTTTCATTACAATTTGTTTTTTTACAGGTGATGATGACCCGATCAATCAGCACAAATATTCCCACATTGTTCGTAGAAGGGACACATCTAATACCGAAAGTAGTCAAGTAAACGAGACGAGTATGTTCACTTCTGGTTACCTATTGGCGAGCGGTGGAGTTGTGGCTTTAGTTGTATTGATAAGTTTACTAGCTTATGTCAATAGAAGACAAACACTTGCAAGAAGAAATAAGGTGATCAATTGTACGCCAGTATTCCATTGTCCAGCTTAGGACTGTTGATACATCACGACCTGTTGCTTTACGTTTATTTTACAAACATGGCCAGTATTAAAAATCTAATATCTCCTTTTCTGCTTTTGCAGTTAGTTTATTACTGACGTATGCGATGAGATTTTTTACTTTGTATAATAAATAAACAATAAATTGAACAAATTTTCCCAAAGTAATTGAGAATATGTTTTTACAGAGAAATTATGTGTGCCATAGCTAACCATGTTTCACCTGCAAGTGAATTGGTTTGAATCCAATACTAATTAATAATCGTCACTGCCTTGTATAAAAGATACATTATCTTAAGAGCCTTTTATGTATAAAATAATATTAGAATCGAGTTAGAAATTCTGTATTTATAAATGTCACTCTCTAAATGTATTATTTTGTAAAAAGATTATTGTATTTTCTATAATAAGCCATTAAATTAGTTCATATTGGACTGCATATTGTAGTTCAAGAGTGATTGTAACTGAAAATTGTACATCTTTTACATAATTGATAAATGTTTTGCGATAGTAAATATACTTCGACAAATAAAACTGTGTTTTCTTTAAATAATTTCTGCATTCCCTAAACATTTCCCAACAAAAAAAAGCTATTAGTGAAATTCTAATGCAAAATATTTTAATATATGTACATATATACACCGGAACCTCTTTTTACACGGGAAGATACATTGGGTTAATTTGGGTTTTTCTTTATGGACAGTCGAAGATAACTCTGTTAACTTCCCATTGTAATCGGGGCCACCGGTCTGGTACACAGAATTTAGTCTGGTAATTGGATTTCCACTTTCGATTGAAAGGATCTATGAGAAAAGAAAGTATTTTTAATAAACAGATAACCGAAGACATTTATTTATTTTAAATCACAGATTTTAGTTAATACATACAAGATTTCACATTATTTTAAAAACTGTCTTATACAAACAAGTCCAAAAGATTTTTTAAAATCGTAATGTATGAACATTGTTTATAACTTACAGAACATTATCACATAGATAAAAGAGATATAAAAGATTACTCCTTGATCAAATGCGCATTTAGTTACATATTATACGAGTGACGATGCCTTTGATTGAACTTCAGTTGAGAGATCATAAGTAATAAGAGCCATAGAAGCATAAGCGAAATTTGACACCAATTTCACTGTGGTTAGATAGAAAAAATATTATTTTTCAAATCACACTGATTGGAGCAAAAATATTAAAGCCAAAAAGTAAAATAAATAAAAAATTGTAAGGCAAAAAAAATCCTTAGACAAAATTAAGACCTAATTCTAAAATCATCGAATGTTCAAAATTTTCAAAAACGACATTACACATCATGCCTGCCGAGTGCGCTTCCAACAAACATTACTTACAATTGTAGCGCGGAAATGTAATGCGTGCAGATTGTTTCATAGGGCGCGAAATGTCTCGTTTTCCGGTAATTCAAAATATCCATATTTTAAACCTTTATAGAAAAGTTATCCGATGTTGCATGGAAAAAATAATAATACCATTACCATTGTAATTTTTGCTTACTTGAAAATAATAATTTTTAACAAACGGGAAAAGCCCTATTGCCTGATTCGTACGAAGCCGTCAGTGATTAAAGCATTTGCAATCTTCTGCTTTCTCGTTTAATTGCAAGCCATAGCAACTTTTTTCTAAATTTTTTACAGCATCCATTCTCATTCTTTAAAGGATTATGTTATAAAATATAATTAATATTAACATAACGGAGATAACTCTGGAATATTGATCAAGGAAAAAATACTGAATTCTACCTTATTAAAGGGACCAAACGTTGGATCATTGTTTTGACTTCAAAAGTTATCAATCTAAATACTGTGACATATGAACATTGTCTCTTCATAAGAAACCAACTTTTTTGATTTTACATTAATTTGTTTATTTATCTTAACCAAAAGTCATCACAAAAAATGTTTAAACCTCTCTGGCTTTTAGCGCTTCAGTTATAAGGCATTGTCACACACGCATGATCAATTTTCATGTTATACATTTTTTTTAAAACTAAGTCATTAAATGTCTGTATATCATTTGTAAGACATTCACACCGACTTCATTGCGTCATGAATTCTTCATGATTTTATAAACATCATGGGGAGTAGTCATAAGCTAACATTTATGTAATATCTATACATAATTGTAAATAAAAGTATTTTTACTTAAAACTATTCGAAATGGATACTCAAACATTGACAGAAAGGTGAATGTTGTTCCACTGTGATCAATTAAACCAGCTAATACAACTCTAGGCTTCCAACTCCCTTATAATATAATATAATAATCCATTAATGTTATGGCCTCACACTGTAAGAGCTTTTTCTGAAAATGGAGACTTGGCCGTTCTGAATAAGTAGGTGCCGACTCCCAAATTGAAGATACGAAAACATAATTTATTTGACACATAAAATTGATTTCAAAAGAAAATGAAGAAAGAATTTAAATCTTAACATATTATTTAGATGATCGAAAACATTGATTGATGATCACAACAAAAATGTTTAATGAAGTGTGGTATTAATTTGTTTTATAATATGATTCATTGTCGCCCAAACATCGGGGGACCTTTCTTAGAAAAATTGTAATTTCATGAGTTGAATACATTTTCTTCATTTGTCCATAGAGATTTTGACATTTTAAAAATATTGTTTCTTAACCTATTTTTTACATAATATAATATTTCGCAACAAGGCAGAACATTTTTGAGAAGAGATATCATCAATAAAGGTTCCAGCTTTTCCACATCACAAAAGTCAACAGATGGAAGAGTTGTAGAAATACGAATGTTAAAACATAAGCAGAATGGAAATTAAACTATATATATTCCAAATGAATGCACTTCTCAAGAATGTTCTTCTTTCCTGTTGCGATACATTTCAATCTTGATAGGAGGTGAAATTCAGCTGTCTACAAGCATCTGGACATATTTAAAATGTTGACAATATATTTTTTTCTAGTACTCATTTCTATTAGGATTTTCGGGATTAAATTCGCTATAAAGAGAAAGAACATCCATAATTTTCTTGGTTGCGCATTCCGCATCGTAAGGTCTCATTTTGGATAATCTCTCCGCAACATGTTTGCTGATATGACTGAACTTCGTAGCCTCTGTTGGATGAAGTCTTTCATCATTTTCTAGAAGTTTCAGAACACCGCGAGCTTCCTCGAGAAGTCGTTCACATTCGGATTTGTCTATCCGTTTCGAGAGGCGTTTCTTCATACTGCCAGATGTTGATGCCTTTTTGCTGGATATCGGATCCCCGAAGTCTGAATCTTGATTCTAGAAAACATTTAAAGACAATTTGTTATGTTTTACATAGGTTTTTTTATATTTAACCAGAAAATACTCATCCGGGTCTAACTATTCTTCATTCTGCCATACAAGGATATTCACCTTATACACCAAGTAAAAGGGTTCGAAGGATGTATAATATATCATGATATTTATTACTGATATTTATAATTTACTAAACCTCTGGTTTTACGAGACAGTACCACGCTTTACTGAGATTCCTCGGGCACCATAATGGCACTGATACGTCACTGATATGTGGTACCATAATGTCACCCAGAGCAAGGGGAATAAGAAGCAGCAACTGCAGCTCTAGAGAAATACTTTTCATCCTTTGGTTTGGTTCAGTCAAAACATAGAGATAGGCTGGGTAATGAAAAGGCCGGAAACTGCTACTCCTCTTCAAATATTTTTATCAACACCCTGAATGAAGCCATACATACTGATTTCAATTGGGGTGGCATTGGTCACAAATGAAGATTGCTATGAAGATTCTTCGCAGTTTGATGATATTCCAATAGTTAAGTTGATAGGAGATTGATTTTTGTTTTAACCTTTGTAATTTTTCTTGTTTAATAAATACATATTACATATCGTCGCCGTTCAGGCAAAATTCACTAACATAAAAAACACACTTTAAAGAAATCACAATTTGAAAGTTTGGAGAACTAAGAAAATCAGATCTTTGAATTTTGGAAGTTTTGTGTACACAAAACAAATCCTTTATGTCTTTTTTATCAATTCCATTTGAAACTTTTTCTTTGCGATACATTTTCATATATCCAGGGTGTTATTCTGAACCACTCTCGTGGCACGAGAAAACAGTTTTCCTTGTGTATTTTGTAAGTAAATACTCAAGATAATACGGCCATGAGAGCATTTGGAATACCAGCCCTGGAAGGTTTTTAATGTGGCAAGGTGTAAAATCTGGTTAAGTTACTTTAGCTGGTTTAGTAACTTTTGCTTGTTTATAATTTTGACAGTGCAATCAAAAAGAGTTAGTGACAGGAAAGTAACAATACAAATAATTAATTAATTTTTGATTAAAAATATGTTTTATATAAAAATATTTTTTTTTTATGTTTATTTATATATATGTTTTATGATACAAATACCTAAACACAAGCAAAATACTTTAAAAAATGACAAAAGTTGTAAACTGTCAATAAATTCTATCCACCTTTAGTGATTTATGCTTATTGAGATTTCATTGCAAGTCAGAAGACTGTTTTTCACTAACAACAAATAATTTAGACTAACACAATTTTTTTCTAACAAAGTTGGTGACTTTTTCCTTTTAAAGAACATAATTTTACGCTTTGAATGGCATATTCAACTCAAAACTGACTTTTTAGGGATAGTGACTTTTGCCTGAATGGCGACGATATTATATGTCATCAAGTTTTTGGCACAAGTTTATTTATTTATTAATGGACATTGTCCATGTATACAATTTATAGGGTTAAAATATTACAATCAAAGAATATTTTAAAACATAAAAAAAAGAAGCATTGACAAACATAAGGGACATCAAGACAAGATCTGGACTATTTATTTAGTGCTCGTTTAAATCGTTTTAAACTTCAACCAAAAAAGTCCAGATCTTGTCTTGAGTTAACAATACAACAAAGACGGGTCATTGGAGAATTAAGGCCATAGTTTGTTCTATGCTGATCGATGAACAGTACTTCATTGTTTCTCAACCTACGAATCGGAATATTGAATTTAACTTGTCCCAGTAATGATGGAACATCGATTATACCATTTAGTATGCCGAACATTTTGTTAAGTTGGTAACTACATTTTATAACGACAATATTAACTACCTAATTAAAATGTATTTTTAATGCCTATTTCCCTTTAGTAATATTAATTAAAAATAAACATGACTTTTTGATACTCATTGGATTTTCTGATATTTATATATATCACGATATTGTGGAACCATACCAAATACTGTTGACTGTAACTCACATCATATTCGATTTTGACATTTTCTATAGGTATCTGTGTCCGTTCAAGTTTCCTCTTGATTGCCTTGAATTCTAATCCTGCCATAAACTGACACTGGTCCCACAGGTGCCATGTGGGGTGGTACACATCGTCGGGAGATTGTGCTGTCTTCTTGGTAACTTCAACTTTCCTAAGATTATTTCGGTACGTGCTCTTTATACTGGTCCATCTCTCCTGGACAGATTTGGCTGCAAGAATCATATATGGTTAACACTTCTTACTTTTTTGCATGTCATTAAAATAACACGGTTGAAGAAACATAACCGATAAATTGAAGTCTAGTAGTGACGCTAAATGACTTCTTATGTTGTAAGTAAAAATTAATTTAATTTATTACTTTCTTCATAGTGAAAGGACCTAAGTAAAAAACAACCTAAAGTAAACACATTTTTAAAAAATCCTTCAAATAAACACTGGAAATGCGTGATAGGTAAGAGCCAGTGTTTCAATCTAGATTATTAATATCTTTTGCTTTCCTTTTAAAAAACTTTTACATTGAATGTTTTCCAATAAATACAATATAAAAGAAGCAAGAATATTAAATTACTTGTTGATTTAAGTTAGTAGGTGCACGTACAATGCATAATGTTTTAGAAATTAAATATACCAGACCAAAACAGAGATTTGATAAATCCTTACAGGTGAAATCATTTTAATGAAGAGATATTAGTGAGCATGAAGTGTCTGTGTCCGGGCAGGTGAAAACTACAGTTTTCGGTGTAAAATTAAACCAGATTTTTGGACTAGGATTATAATATTTTTCATTACACTTTACATTTATACATACAAATTGGTCATTCACCGGTTATTCCACATTCTATCACAGTGATACATTCCAGTTCGAGCAAACCAATTATGCAAAATCCCATCATATTTTTTTCTAAAAACGTCAAAAATGCCACATTCTACGTTAAATCAGGCGAATGAAAAAAAATGGTGGCCATAAATGTCAACCGTATTATACCAAGGGAAAATAGTTTTTTATTTAAAAGATAAAGTTTTTCAATAAAATTCAAATGCTTAAGATATAAAATAAAGTGACTTTTATTTATTTTGTTTATTTATTTATTATGCTTTACTAACAATAAACAACACATTTGACATTGGTAAAATAATCAAAAATTGTTATTTTAGATATTGTTCATCAATTAAATGTGAATACACAAATAAAGGAAATCAATTAAAATCAATTTACTTTGCATTCGCCCAATCCATATTACAGTACGGGATAATCGGATGGGGTGGTGCTTTTAAAACAAATATTTTACCAGTTGAAAAAATACAAAAATTAATTTATAAAAGTTATTTTGAAAAAAACCGTCTACTTTTCCCATTGTTCAATTATTTAAAAAATTTAAGGTTTTAGATATAAAATTGCTATATAAAAAGAATTATTTGCTTCAAATACATAAAGATAAAATAAACAGTAGTATTTCTAGGTCTCAAAACATAAGTACGCGACCTAGAACAGGTGGTAACATCTTAATTCCTAAATTAAAAACCACTACTGCACAACATCATTATACTTACAGAGGAATATTTTTCTTTAACGAAATGAACAAAGATAATAAAAAGTACAGTCAGGAATACAATATGTTTAAGAAAGAAGTAAAAAAATACATATATAATTCTTCTTTATGTAACACTGATTGAAAACATCGTTAATATCTTTTTTGTAATTTATATATGTTATTTTTAAAATATTATTAATTAAAATAAAATAATCCGTTGTAAGACGTCACTCCCCATTATGTACACAAGAATAGTTTATTTCTTTTACCTAATGGGAAACGTTAGTGTAAATATATGTATTTGATTATTGTAAAAAAAAAAAAAAATTGTTGTAACAATGTATTTTAATTTGTTATTAATAAATAAAATAAAAAAATTAAAAAACAAAAGAAAAAAACGTTTATAATAGATTTTTTAAAAATTGGCTGGCTTAATTGAATGATTTTTACAAAAGTAATAACAATAAATTATTACTAACAGGTTATTACAAATTATTTTACTCAACTAACATAAGTGACTATTTGATTTTATAAATTGCGTTACGGTTTTCCAATAATTATTTCATGTATCTTTAAAGAAATCAATATCAGCATTACTTTCTACATTATTATACAGTCTTAACATACGTGATAATGCATTAAAGTGAGCCATATTATTATTGAAGGTTGGAAGATAAAATGTTATGTAAGATCTCAATCGCCGACAGCGGACATTCAGGGGTATTCTCTAAACAAAATGTAGAATCAATATTACAATTCATTATGTTATAAAGATATATCAAGTCTAAAATCTGTCTCCTATATTCAAACTTATCTAGACCAAAATTTTCTAGGCGCTGATCATAAGACTGAAGAGTTCTGCCCACGTTACATTTAAATGTTAGGAAGCGAAGAATTTTTTTTGCACAGATTCAATTAAATTATGAGCGGAGAAATAAGTTGTTATAATCGGCTAGTTTCTTATTTTACTGGGAATGGGCTGGCCACGCTTTATAGATATCTGTATTTATTTTTCGAGTGAAATACAATCTCTGGCAATAATATTTTTCTTTTTCCATAAATACTATTAGAATAAAACATTAATATCGATAATAAAATATAGTGAGAAGCTGTGCATAATCGCTTATATGGACCGTATGACGTTGGATAGAAGCTCCGGGTTGAATTCCTGAGATGGTCAACATGAAACAATTGTTTAATGGGTCGTATCACACTGTAATACGTTATCATTATTAAACTAGCACCTGAAGCGTGAGATCGATCGCCTTACTTTAAAGTAAATAGTTGCGATAACATGCATTTATTTTATCTTACAGCACCTTATGTTCAATCAGGTGCGGATAAAGCTTTTAATACATTCAAAATCAACAGTTTTTCACTGATTTTTTATTTCAAATGCATATGTAGAAAATATGCACGAATGGACAAATTTTTATTTTTTAGCGGTGTGTCATTCTATCCTCTCTGCCTACTCTTTTGTAGAAACATTATGATGGAAATATACATAATTAGTTGTTCGAGCCTTATTGTTTATAGATTGAGTTCTTCTAATGACATTTCTTGGTGGAACTGCATTTTAATTATAATAATAAAAAATACGTATATAGTTTTATTCCACTTTGATTTATAAATTTTTACCAGTGACCTGGATTCAGTCAGACTGGGGGACCCCCAGTCCCCCATTATATACACGGTCCACTATTTTTTTTACATTTACATATGAGAATGAGTAAGTTGACTGACATTCAACAATAGTTATGACATACCGATGAATAAATTGTCGTGTAGTATTGAGGTTAGGTGAGATTGCGATAAAATGCAATAAAAATACATTTATGTTAAATGAGACATTAGTAAATTACTCACATTAAACAACTGAGTATAAAAAACAATCTAACCAAGTACCGTAATTTACATTTAAAAAAATATTTTGACCAAAAACCAGGCTAATAAAGCAACGTAGTAAAGATTTTTCATAAAATGCACATGATAAACAATACTAAAATGACGAATAAGATAAAAAATTAGCTGTTAGTCTTATTTAATTATTACTTACTTGTAAAATCGCCGCCGAGTTTAGCGGCAATATCCTGAAAAGACGTGTTTCTTAAACGGGCATTAAAGAAGTCTGTATTCGTGTTATTCCAAACGTGGTCAGCTTCTTTAACTAAATCAACTAATCTTGCCTCATGTTGTGGGCTCCAGATGATCTTTTGAGTCATTTTCACAGATAATTATAAAGTTACTTTGCGATAAACAAAACAAGACAATATAAAAACAAAAAATGACAGGAAAAAGTTGGATGTTTACATTTTCCATAGATTTATACTTTTGTTTAGAGTTGGATGCGTGCGCACGCCTCTACAATAAATTATCTAACCAGCTATCATGGCCAAGCACTTTTTAAAAAAATACCTAGGCAGGTTCTGTTTTATTTTCCGCAATAATAATTTCCTCCAAAGAAACAGTATTTTTTTTTTCTTTTCTTTGATTACTCCATTTTTTTTTCAAAACCATAAAATTAAAAAATTTCTTATTTTGGAATGATATTATTTTGAGGCAAAACGATTTATTTTTTTAATAAAAATGTATCAAAAAACATGAACCATGAAGATAAAAAAGTAATTTATTTATTTTTCAATTTATCTATAACATTTTTCCCCTTTTCATGGTATGATATAATTGTGTTGGTTTGTTTTTCCTACAAACTGATTCAATTCAGATTATTTTAAACTTTTGTTTTATATATTTAAACTTTCTTTTTAAACCTAAGTTTTTTTTCCATAACTATTATTTTGTTAATGGGATTTAGGTTGTTGAGGGTTGGAGCTCTTACCTCAGTTGGAGATTGACAGAAAACACGATTTTGGTGTTCCAAGGTGTATTTATTTCATATCATAGCGAATAAATATATAAAACCTTAAAGGAACATGATTGTAATGGCAACGATGAGTTGAATTAATTTCACCTGGACTACATGCTGGAATTAAGTTGCTGCACGATTGTTTGGGCTGATTGAGCGTTACCACGCCCTGTGGTCTCTTTATAGGCCGCGTTCCTTTAATCTTCATGTCTCCATGGTAGGAACGAAGCTAATGTACTGAAGGACGTTGCAATTATGTAGACAGATGTTTTATGTGCAATACTGTTAGTTTTGCAGAATATGTTGAATTTTATTCAATATAAAGTGATGACTTGCTTCCATCGGTCGTTGCTTTATATTTCAGGTGAAATCATTGCATGTGTGTGTCATCTTTCAATGGACTATGACCCCAACAGGTTTTTTTTTTGTTTTTCCCTAAGTATGTTTTAATCTTTTTTTAAATATTGTATATTTTTTTTTATTGTGAAAAGGTTGTTCTTTTTAATTTTAATTTTATAATGTTACGTATTTTTTGTTATAATTTGTTAATTTTTATTACAATTTTGTAAAAGGTTCTCTCTATAGCCTGTTTAAAAAAAAACATTGCTCTAGTGTCATAATCCAGAGAAAAAATACGGGAATACGTTTGTATCAATAAAAGCGAGGCCCTATTTCCTCTTAAATTGAGGATATTCAATGATTTTATTTCTAATGTTTGTTATATATTCGTGTAGGTACTTGAACAGGAGGATGACGATGTCCATCTCCAAATCTGTCTAGCAGAATAATTCTAGCATCAAAAGAGGTGTTTTTACACTAGAATATTTCATAGTCCCTGGACTGGCATCTAAAGGGTAAGATTAATAATCTTACCTGCATGTTTATTTATTTATTTATACTCTTTATCGAAATACAACTCCATGTTCTCTTTGCCCAGCTAACAAGGGTACATACCCCGTTCTAAGCTAGGCAATTACATTTTAATATATTATAATAGTTAATAAATTAATATAGAGCACAGACAAACAAAATATAAACTTATTCGTATACACATATATACACATGGACATATACACACACATACATACACCCATGCGCATACACATACATACATTCATAAAAACATAGACAATTTATTTATGCGAAACTTCATGGTTGTCATCTATAAATATTTTTTAAAAAATTATTCCTTATTTTTATATTTTATTTTCGACATCCAGTAAGAATTTCCAATCTGTGGCATGCATCAACTTTTCTGACTCCCTACGACCAATGTCATGAAAGAGCGAGGTCAACACCCTCCGTAACTTGACAACACTCCCGTCTTTCCACGATTCTGGCAAAAGGTTATGGACCCTTTTGCCTACGTAATAGTGTTGTCTCGATGCCAGAACAGTGTTGACCCCTTCACTTAGTATCAGATCCCTATTAGAGTATCTTGTATTATAGTTGTGGTTGACGCTTGGGTAAAGGTCTCTATTTATGTGTGTAACCACTACCGTTTTCAATATATACTGTTGAATAATATTCAGTACTCTGAATTCTTTGAAGAGCATGTCACTTGGATAACGAAATGTTTTTTTTTTAATTGCTCGGATTAAAGATTTCTGTGCATTTGCTACAGGTTCAAGGGCGGTTTTCGTACAAGCTCTCCAACCAATTAGACCGTAAGTCAACACAGAATTTGCCAGTGTATGGTATAGGTGTTTCAAGTCCGGGACTTTAAGTATATTTCTAAGTGGGATGAAAAAATGTATTAAGCGCTTAATTTTTGCAGTTATAGTTTCAATTTGATTATCCCACCTCAAATCCTGGTCTATAGTTATTCCGAGATATTTTATACTTTGAACATTACTCAGTTTTTTGCAGTTGCAATTTTCCATCACCGAACAATTATGTAGTTGAAGTTCGTGAATTTCGTTAGGTTGCTCGGCGGAAGTTGCACTAAAATGTATGAACTTTGTTTTATCCGAATTTAAAGTCAACAGGTTTTCGTCTAGCCATTTTTTAATATAACTTAAGTCACTACTTGCTTTTTTATGAGTTTCTGACCAAGTTGATGCGCTATAAATTATAGCTGTATCATCTGCAAATGAAATGATTTGTCCAAGTGATGGCTTGTTACAAAGTTCGTTAATATATATCAAGAACAGCAGTGGTCCCAAAGTCATGTAACAAATATGTTCCACTCTGTGGTTGGTGTTGGTACACCTTGTATTGGTTTGCAGCACCCTATGCACCATTGAGTACGGAAAGGGAGTGATGATGATGATGATGAAATCTCTTTATCCGTTCTTTCGTTGTCCATTCGTTCTATCGGTCCTGCGTATCAGTTTCAGTTTCAGTGCTGCAGAGCAGCGTTTATTTTATAATTAAAAAATACACGAAAGAATTTGTTACCCACTAAGTCTAAAGACTTTTCGGATGAAATATGAAAAGCTAATGTCGTGTACCTACTGACATAGGTCCCAAATAAACAAATGAATGCGCTTTCTATGGACCAGGGCCCCGATAACAATCGAAAGTTATTTATTTTTTTTATCATAGAAATAAAAGACGACTTAAACCCACAAATGTTGAATAACTAGTGAACGGTTTCATCGTTTTCACGACATCTTCGTGACTGGTTATTTATTTCTATAATAAATTACAAGCCACCAAGAATTTTATCTAACTAACTGGAATGTTTTTGAGTTAACAACCTTTCAATGCCCAATTTCTGTAATTATAACTAAAAAAAATATTAGCGTTCATAATAACGTTCAAATTATAAAATTTACCCAAATATTTCAATTTTGAGGAACATTTTCATCGAGTTGTAAATAACTCACTATTAGACAATGGAAATTAAGTTGGGGTAGAGTGGGGTTCGAACCTCGGACCTCTGATCAGTGAGTCCGCAACACTAGCCACGCGACCACAACCCGATTCTCATTTCATATTTTAGTTTATGTGGACAATATGCTACTTTGGGAATTAAAAGGTTTAAAAATACAAGAATGTAGGGAAAACAAGAAATAAAGATTCTTATAAACATTATTTTATATAATAATGAATGTTGAGAAAACAATTATTGTAACTTAAAATCATAAAAAAACAAAGAAATCACCTTTGAACTTTAGCGAAATTACACTTTTGACAGAATACGTGCTACTGACTTTTTTTTCAAATTTTATCGAAGAATATCACTAGGTAGTATGTATACAATATAATAAACTAGTCGTCAAGTGATAAACATGCGTGAAATCACTTTTATACACCGATTATTGGTATGCAGTAGATCGTCTACATTGGGCATTGTAGGGTTAATTATCTATATGGTAAAATATGGTTTTTAAACGAAAATGTTCATATTAGAACATTTTTCAAATTAAAAATCACAAAAATATACGCATTTTTGTACACAAAATAATATTTTACTTTAGAGACAATTGAAGATTGAAGTATATATGGCAAAAATGAACGGCAACGTTAGACGAGGACGACCAAGGAAGACGTGGCATGATCAGATAAACCGAAATCTTAAGTCTGGTCATGTCAAAAGCAGACAGAACCGAAGGGCATGTATGACAAGATGTATGAATGTGGAAGAGGCTAGGATTGTATGATTGACAATTGAAGATACCTCTGTTAGTTTTCTATTGTAGTCGGGACCCAAAATGAATATTTTTTTATGTACAAACGAACGATGACTTATTTATTAATTATTCAACATAATTTTCGTAAAATACAATATTCGTTCGTCATTGAAAGCGAGGTAAAAATAATAACTATTTAGTTTGACTTAATACCACTAAGCTGTCTAGCTTCAAAATAAAACAGTACCTACTTAAGTATTTTAAAAATAATATTATTACATATCTACCTATTTCTTATGAACTTATTAGTAGCAGGGAATTAATTAGCGAAACCACACACGACCTTGCTTAAATACGATTTTACATTGTACGATAGTTACTAGGGTTTCAATATAATATATTACATTTGAACAAGTGAGAGTATATTTTAAATTTCGTCGCGATCGTAGAACGACGGATGTGCGAAAAACGCGACGTTGATGTTCTTTTGTATTTGATCGTGAAAAGGTTTTATAAAGGCTTTATATTCCAGGAAGAGGGGAGAGGGGAGGAGGGAGTCTGATACACCATCAACCACATGGCCACGCCCCCCTTGCTTCTCCCCTGCAGAAATAAGCAACCATTTGTTGTTTTTTATTTATTTTATTTTTTTAAATCTGCGTTCTAAATATTGTTTTAAATATGCTAATATGTCTTCTTGCCCAAACTGATCATCGTGGCTTTGAATGTGACAGGGTTTAAAGAACACCCTGTAGATATAAATATATTTATATAAGGTAGAAATATTTTTTTTAAAGCATCTACGTATTAAAAAGTTTTTTTAATAGAAAAATTTTGTTGATGTATTTTGTAATTTTGTAAAAGATATTTTATAAAATTTCTGAAAAATAAGGATCCCTTTTTGATTTATCGTGCATAGATGTAACACAAAACCATTAAGTATTCCTTCACAGGAATTTTTTTTTTAACAAAAATTACCTTCTGATATAAAATTGTTGAAAATATAAAATAATTCAGATCAAACTCTAGAAACATATTAATCTCATTCCGTTCTAACTTATAATAAGATACGAATTTTTTAATCGGGTTTTGGTACCGTGGTAGTGTTGCGTACTCGCATATCATATGTTCGAGGTTCAAACCCTTTTACCATAACTCTATTTCAAGAACGAGTTATTAACATAATTTAGGAAATGATTAATAAAAAGAAGTAAAATATTGATTTTCTTAAGAAGTAATATTTTCGTTTTCAAAATTATGGAAAGGACTAAAAAAAATTGTGAAATGAACTCCTCATGAACATCGTGCTTTATTAGCATTAGGGAGATAGAAACCTTAAGTGGTCGTGTACAAAATATTATAATATATGAATCTATTTTTAAATAAATACTTTTTTATTAAAAAAAAAAAAAGGAGTATCAAAACTGAGATGTGTTTTTTACGCCTTTTTATGTGGTCAAAGCACCAGTAAATGACCACCCCTAAGTTAATGACCATTGGTTAATAAAACACAATATAATAAGAATTACTACATGTGTCCAGTCAAAAAACATTTAACACTAGAAACTATGACAAAAGCAGTAGGCGGACACATCTTTTGGTAAGAAACAAATCTATCAGTTTTGAACTGCGAGTTGTCAAGAGGTAATAGTGCGTCTTCCCGTTATTGTTCTGAGATTGATAGTGTTTGTTATAAGGAAAGGTGTGGTTAGTGTTTTATTTGATGCTATTTCTTATGAAATTATTTGAATATATCCATATTCTAAAGTTTTATAATGTTATGATGTAATTAAATCTGAGTATTCTTTTTACTGGGGTAGTAGTGTGGTCATTCACTGGTGATTCTGCTATTTGTTTAGAGTAATATTAATTATAATTGTAATACTCGTATTTCAATAAAAAAAAGTAAAAGTACTTGGAAACATTCATGTTTTTTATTGTTTTCATTTATTTTGTACGCTTAAATAATTAAATTTATACCTTTTATGAGGATTTAATTACAATCTTAACCTTAAACGGTCATTCATTGGTGCTTTGACCCTAGTACTTACCTAAGCGAAATAATTTGTAAAATTTATATTTACTAATATTAATTTGAAAACCAAATTCCGCCTTTATAACACCTGTATAACACTTATTCTCATCTAAGATTGCTTTAGAAATATTTTTCAAAAATCAAATTTTGATTTGTTTTTTGAAAGTTTTTTTTTTTTTGATATATTTTTTTGGGTATGTTAAACAATTTGACTGAGAAATAATACTTCGACCTTTACTGAATGTGTTAAAAAGAAAAAAAAATATATATTTTTTTTAAATTTATTTGGAAGTTCAACAAGAATACATAAAATACATACATTTTTTAAGTAAGCATAACTAACGTTCTTTACATATATTCTCAATTATAGAACTCCACCATCTTTCATAAATTATATTAAATAAGAGTGTAAAATCAATTTAAATAATAATTAAGATTAAGTTTAGTGAAAGATAAGAATAAAGATTGAGTTTAAGAAATAAAATTGAGCTAAACATAAAAAACTACTTTTTTTTTTTTAAGAAAAGAAAAGAAAAGAGAATTTAAAAACATATAAGATATAATAAAATATACTAAAATTAATTTACATACACAAAAATAGGGATTAGGCATTTGATTTAAGATACATAGTAATGTTTTTTTTATAATCATTTGCTCTATCATGATAAATGTCAATGTTTACTTTTTTTCCGATTTTGTTTTAGAGTCTTAACAAACTTGCAAGAGGGTTAAAATGTGCCACATTGTTTGTAAAACTTGGAAGGTAAAATGTATTAGGTGATCTCAGACGCCTACGGGGAACGTACAATGACACATTTTGAACACAAAATACTGAATCAACATTACTGTGAATTATATTATACAAGTACATCATATCAATAATTTGTCTCCAAGTTTCTAACTTTTCAATTTTAAAATACTCCAAGCGCTCTTCATAACATTGAAGTATTCTGCCCATGTTACACTTAAACGACAAAGAACGAAGAAATTTTTCCTGCACAGTTTCAATTATATTTTTATAAATCACATAATGAGGTGACCAAACAATACTTCCAAATTCCAACTTGCCACGTACAAGAGAATAATACAAACAAATTTTTGATGCTGCATTTTTGAATGGCTTGGATATTCTGTGTATGAAGCCCAGCATTTGTAAAGATTTCTCTTTAACAATATTGAAATGATTGGAAAAAGTTAAACGTGAGTCAAATGTGATTCCAAGATCTCGGATTGTGCTTACTGAGTTGAGGTCAATATTATTAATGCTATAAATAAAACAGTTTGGAGTTATTTCTCTTGTAAACGTTATTTGATAGCATTTTTTAACATTAAGGTGCATATCATTCAGTTTACACCATTCACTTAAGGAATCCAGATCTTTTTAAAGCATTGCGTGATCATCTGTTGATTCAATTTTACGAAATATTTTCAAGTCATAGGCATAGAAAAGATAATTACACTCTAACAGGGAGCCAAGATCGTTTATAAAAATTAAAAATTAAATTAAATTAAAATTATAAATATTGACAATGATATTATTACCGAAAAAGACATGGCACGATCACATTTACATGTCAAGAGTAGGAATAATCGGCGTGCGTGCATGAAAATATGTATGAATGTAGAGGCAGCGAGATCTGTCTGCAAAGACAGACTAATGTGGCGATCTATCCTCTCTGCCTACCCCTACGAGAAAACGGCGTGATGGTTTGTTTGATACTATTTCATGCCCTTGAAATGTCCCTGAAGTTTCATATCCCTGATCAGGGCGATAATGATTTTCATCTCCAAATCTGTCTATACTCGTATAGCAGAATGATTTTAGCATAATAAAAAAATGGCATTTCTACACTAGCATAGTCCCTAGACTGGCACCTGAAGCGTAAAACTGACCATCTTACTTACGTATAACAAATATGATCAAGATTCCCCGGAGTTGGTGAACCAAAATGATTTGCCCTATGCACACTTGGGGAGGAAGGGGAATGATTGTCATAGTGAAAATGGCCCCGAAAAATTAGGAAGCTCAGTGGTTTGACTTGTCAAATTCTTTTCCCCTTCTTCTAAATTAGTTTTGCTGATTCGTCAGTTGACTTACCGTAATCAGTAAACCTATTACAACTCTCTTATCATTGGTAAATTCGAAAGAACTAGTGTCGTCATGCAAATTAGTTCGTGTTTATGAAAATCGTTTTTTTTTTATACATTTTCAAGAAACTTCACTCTACAATAAATGTTATGCTCTAGTTTTGACCGCGCATAAGAATACAGTATTTATTATATCAGAATTCCTGTAGGGCTGATCTTCCTTTTTTGGTATTTGGTGACTCTCTCTGACGTAGACGTAATAAATTCTCCCGTTATTTCATTTCTAAATACCATTTCAACAACTAAAAAAAAGAGATAGCAAATAAAACCAAGTATGGTCCTGTTGCTAATGTCGCGGACTCACGATTCAGAGGACCAAGATTCAAATCCCATTCAACCACAACTCGATTCCCATTTTTTAAGAGTGAGCAATTCACAAGTCGTTGAAAATGGACCGCGAAATTAAAATATTTGTATCGATATATCGTGAGTGTGGAATAAAAGCTGACCATGTCAGAATTCTTGTTTGTTGGCAAATCAAGATTGCAGTTTGTACAGAGTCAAAAAGTAATAATTTTACTATTTAGAACACTTTTGATTTTAAGTTTCTTTTGCTTAACGTAGACATTATTAGGATATATATAGGATTAGAAATGTATTGTGTTAGTATGGAGGTGTTTTGATTTTGTTAATATTTCCTATAATAGACGAACCTGGTCAATATAATTACAATTTTATTTTGTTTTGTTTTTATTTGGTTTCTCGTTTAGTAACATATATACAAAAATCAAAAATGTTACCTGTGTGGATATTCGCTAATAAGCGGAATGGGGAATATTGTAGTACCTACTAAAAGTGGCCACTTAACCCAGCCAATGACAGGTCATAAGCCCTTTAAACGCTCGAATATCCATAATCCTGAATTTGAAAAAATTCTACCTCATATCTGTAGGGATATAAATAAAAATAATTACAATTGTCCATTTGTTGCAATTTTAGGATTTTTTCACCAAGTTTTAGTCTTTTACTGAAAAAACAAGGTACACTTTTGTATATCTCAAAGTCTTTTTTAAAAATTCATAATTATTATAAGTTTTGTAAAAAAAAATTGAGATTTAGGACATAAGTGGAGGTTGTTTTTTTTCAGTAAAAGATTAAAACTGTCTAAAAAAATTCTAAAATTGCAAAAAATTGACTTGTCCAATTTTCCTTACATACTCAGGGTGTATGTATCTGATATACTAAATAAAAAAGTTATATTTATTTTGTATAATTATTACCAAAGAGGAATAGACGTTAAATGTAATATTTATTAAACAAGGAAAATTACATAGGATAAATAAAAAATCACTATTTTATCCAGTTTTTCTTTCTTATTTTTCCACACCTGCTCCTAGTTAGAGCATGTGGACATCACCAGATGCCTCCAGGAGACCCTATCGCAAGCCAGCTAGAAAAACCGAGAGATCATCATCGTCGGCTTTCCACGACGGTGGGAGGCCGTAGGTGTGAAGAAGTAGCGTAGTGCGTAGGCAACTTGGATTTAGGTTTAGGTTCTCCTGAGGAATTCGCAGCACGTGTCCAAGCCATGTCCACCGTCGCATCCTCAAAACGTTCTTTATAAGAGGCTGCTGCGCCCGTTCTCGTTCAATATTTGTTTTGAAATTGAACCAGCTCATATTTAATATTCTCTTCAAACACAAACTCTCAAAATTCAGAAGTTTAATGTTTTGAGTTTTGGCAATGTGCCAAGATTCGCACCCATTCGGGAGTGGGTATTGGCATCATACAAGAGTTGAATAATCAGCATTCCGTTCTGATATCGTCAGTTATGTGAACTCCAAGTATTGAAAGCTGTCAACTTACCAAGTTAACTATTGAAATATCATCAACGGCGAGGAATCTTCGTTACCATTTGTGACCAATGCCTCCCTAACCTAATTCAAACCAGTTTGTCTGGCTTCGGGGCGTTGGTTAAAATATTTAAAGAGAAATACCAGTTTTAGGGCTTTTCATTACCCAGAGTATCATTGTGTTTGGGCTGAACCAAATCAAAAGATGAAGAGGTTCTCTCAAGAGCTACCAATGCTACATATTATTCTCCTGCTTCGAATGAATCCCGACTGGTGCCCAGGGAATTTCAGTAATGTTGAAAATGGAGAAATGCGAGAATGTCTCGTAAAAAAGACACACACATGAAACATGAATATCATCGACTACTAGCGATTATTAGTCCTGCTCCCGACCCTGATGTATGGCAGCGAAGTATGGACTTGGAATGACATGGCCTGTTCGTGGGTATACAAGAAAATGTTAATTGCTCCTATAATAAATAGTTATAATATTTTTGTGTAACATAAGAAATAGATAAATATACGGGTAGATAAAGAGAAATATTGCATAAAGTGTTTAAATAAGTTAAATAAATAAATATCAGTGACATTTTTATTATATGCTACAATCTTATTTTTTATAGTAAGCGTCACTGTTCTTATAAATTTGCGTAGAAATGATTTTTTGACAAATATCTCAACAAATATCAGACTGTATGACAGTAAGTGCAATATTTATGTAATGTAATCTAGAATAATATGATTTATCATCGTAAGCATAGTTGTTATAATATGACATAAAGTGTCCATATCCTCTTGTCTCTTGGGGGGTGGGGATGACAAGAGGGCGGCATGGTTTTAATAGGATTAACAACGTCCGGACTGACAACAGAAATTACAATTTTTCATTTTAAATACGATATTCAAACATGGCCGGAATGAGAATGAGACGCAGTGCAAAGGTGATGACTTGAGCCAGCCAATGATAGTTAATTATCGCAGTTTCCCTTTCCGCACCCAATAGTGCATAGGGCAATATTTCGACCATCTGTTACGGGGATCTTATACGCTACAGGTGCCAGCCCCGGGGCAGCGAAATATTGCAGTGCGAAACCACCTTATAAACAAATATTTCATATCTTCTCTGCCAGGAATTGAACCCAAGGCCGCGATTACAAACGCTATCTTCATCTTAACATATCGAGACGGTATAAGGCAAAATCGAATTTTATGCCCGAAAATGTGTATATTTGTATGAAAACTTAAAGTATCTTCGTCGGTAACCTGTAATTGAACGTGTACAGAAACTGAATACATATTATATTTTTCATACAGAAAACTTAATTTTACTTTGTTGACAAAATTGGTGATAAATGTTAACTTCAACAAAAACACTCGTCCAGGATTCTGGTTCTTTTTCACATAGAGAACTGTATTCTTCATCCACCCGTTCATACAATGACAGTGATAATCATCATTTATTTATTTTTACAATATTTAGTCCCATTTTGTTAATATTGTACATATGAAAAATATAAATTAGAACGTTTTTAAAAAAAAGGGAAAAAAATTGTTAAGTAAAAATAAACACATTAAAATAAATGCATTACGTTGTTTTTGACAATGACGTGACAATTATACAATTTTTAGTCATTATATTTAATATTTGTACATCATAACATCATTTTCAGGCGTAAATGGGTAAAAAAATAAAATAAAAAAACGAAATAAACGATTTTTGTTCATAAAATGATTAATGGTTATACTTCAAAAGGTTTTTTCTAATCAATGTGAACACGTATATAAAAGAAATAAACATGAAGTAAGACTACCATTTCGTAGGAAAACAAATACACAGAACTCGTTGATGCACCGAGCTGTACAGTTATATTATAAGGAAATACCATTAGAAATAAGAGAGCAAAAAAATATTATTTCATTTAAATGTCAGTTAAAAAAACATGTGTTTAGCAGATAAGTTCGTTTCTAAAAAGTAATCTTATTCGTGTTAGCTTTATAGAAGTTTTTTTTTTAAGTGTACGTGTATTGTTTAGGAATGCTAATAATTAGTATATGTTTTAATAATAATTAGATATAAGTTAATATTAGGAAATTCATTTATTATGTTTGTACTGTTTTAAGACAAAAATAAAAATAAATCGTTTTAAATGAAGATAAAAAACTATAAAATTAACTTTAATTATATTGTAATTCTATTTTTTTTCAATTATCATTTAAACTATGAATTTAATTATATTTTGAATAGAGGATGAACAAGGAATACTTTGTAGTAGTTATGCAATGGGTAATAGTCTACTGGCCCTTTGGGATATTATGAGAAAGGCAATAGTAATACCTAAGTGCACCCCTGTCGGATTGAAAGCACGCTATGACCGGTGACATAACATTACCACTTGTAGGCTTTCCTCTACATGTAGAGTGACCACAACTTATGGGAATTAAAAAAGTTATTTTAAAAATAAATCTTTTTTTCATAACCTTTTTTCAAAATTTTTCTTCTTTAAAAATACTCACTATCCTGTATTCAAACTAAAGAAACTCTTGTTTTCCGTAATATATTTTGTTGCCCCTTTTCAATTACTAAAAAATAAAAAAAGTACTTCTTAATCTTTAACAGAGCTTTTTTTTCTCTTTCTTATATTATACACAAATATTACACATATTTGTTTATTATAGGAGCGAAAAAATCGTAAACATTTATTGTATACCCACGAACAGGCCATGCCTTTGTAAGATTTTTTTGTTTACTATTCTTACTGTTAATATGTATTTCATTACCAAGTAATTATTCTTTTTTTTAAACTCTGTTTTACCTCTTATATATATTGTAGAAATAAACTAAAAAATAAAATAATAAATAAAAAAAATAAAAAACACGAAAAATAAACCAGAAGGTAAAGTACGTTATTCGAAACTGTTGTAAAATAATTAAGGAGAATATTGAAATTGACTAATTTATCGTAATTTTTTTTTCGTACATTGCACAAATATCGCGAACATCATTGGCAGCTTATTTCCCTTGATTGAACACAAACAGAAAGAGGTGTCGAAAATGCTCACATTCATCTTCTTGACATTCCATTTTGAAGGCTTGTAATAAAATAAAATAATAAATGTAACGAAAAAGCTAGTTTACGAAAAGCGGACTATGGCGAAAAAACGAATATCATTCAGTTTTGTAAAAGGTTGGAAATATTTGAAGAAAGGAAAGAAACACTAAAATGGACCTACCTTTGATACGATGAGGATGTTCTTCAATTTCAGGCAATGGATGATGAAAGTTCACCATGAATTATAATAACGATTTATGATAACTTTTACAACGACGCGCGATGAATCCAAGAATTTTTATGCAATCTTAAGGAATGTCAAAAATGTTATTTGTTTTGTTCCAAATCCAAATCCTAATCTTATAATTTTTTATTTCTTCTATCTTAGGTAGGTACCATAAGGATTTATCAAGGGAAGGATGAGAAAGAAAGGTAATCGGCGAGGAATTCTGTTATTTAGGAATGCTGTTATTTACAGAATAGTTACTTATAAAACAAACTAAATTCTTTCGAATGACGTATAAAGTTTACCATTTTGATTTAGTTTTAGTGCTCATTTTAAAATTTGGAAAAATCTGACACAACTTATGTTCACACCTAATATTTTGTAAGTTTATTTATTTAAACCACCTAAGTAATAAAAATAAATCATGCATACAAAGTAACCCCAAATAACTGGACCAATTACAGGTTTCAAATAAGAACAATAATATAGAAAAAACAAAACATGCAGTTCACCTAAACTTAAATGAAATGCGATCGGAAAATAGGGAAGCAATAGAAAACGGAAACAACATTTAGAGGAAGTAAATATAAAATAAGACATAAAATATACCTAATTGAAAATAAAAAGTATGAAAAGTTATTTTACTCCTGTAATTTCTCAATCGCAATTTTCACATGTTAAAAAAAATATATTTAGTTTCGTTGAAAAGATCTATCTACCATATGAGGAGCATACTCGTACAAGTCGCTCAAGCGCTCAAAAGCTCAAGGTACCTTTGTATTTATTATCTGTTAGTTCTGAGTTTGAATAAGAACCATAATTCTAGACTAGAGTTATTGACTTGATAGCTGCTCTCAGGTAAAAATCCTGAAGTAAAAAAACTCGACCACCTCGTAATGTAGCGGCCGGCGCATTTGCGTACTATGCTTGAGGTCGTAGGTTTTATTCTTAGCAGAAAGGACGTGAAATGTTGATTTTGTTGGTCTAAACTACAATATTTAATTGTTTCTAAACTGCCATCTATGAGATCTCTTCCCATCTTCATATGAGATTGATCACCAGCTTCAGCATACGCTGCAATTGAAATACTACATAAAATATTAATACACAATGCACTTTAGAAAGATGGCTACGACTTTACTCAGATTCTTACGGGTCACGGTGGGTTCATAAGCCACCTGCATCGTTTCAAGCTCTCCGAGATCGACAGCTGCCAATGCGACGATTAAACTCTTCAAGATGTCCCTCATCTGTTGATGCATTGCCCCTTTTTCAGCTTTCAGAGACAACAGCTGGAAGCGTGATGCAGAAGCCTGGGTGAAGATCTATGCGACATCCCATCGGCGATAGTTCATAAATAGCTCACACGAGAGGTAGTACCATGCATGGTCAAAATAAAGCAGGCAATCGGTAAAATAAACCAAGTAGGGAACAAAATGCCGAACACTCGGCTGTTAGTGATACGGTAGGCCTGTTGACTACTGTCAACAGGCCAGCTTCTCCTGAAGAGTTTTAAGTGGTTTCCTCTCCACATGAGCAAAGGCTGAGAAGTTCCTGATCGGCCCACTTCAGCATATCCTTCCTGTTCTCAGCAGTTCAAGATGAAATTAAAGTAATATCATTGTAGAAAAATCAATTTGTTGAAATATAAACCCTGTCTATCATAAGCAAGGTAAATAACAACGGAACTCGCATATACATTTTTTTTAATACACAATGCACTATATTAAAATAAGATTCACTTCAAACCATTAACTATGGTTCAATCGAAAGTAAATTATTCCTAAAAATAAGAAGGTTATTATTTGTGTACATATGAGAGGATCCTATGAGAAAAAAGTGTCCGCGAATGAGTAACATAAACAGTTTTTTTGAAACATATTACAACAGACATGAAGAACATTTTACAAAAGGGAATATAGAAGTCTAGGTATCTACAGAGCTTATGACCTGTCATTGGCTGGTTTAAGTGGCCACTTTACACAATGTGCAACATTCACCATTCTATTTATATTCCTTAGATTCTTCCATCTGTTGAAGTTTTTTTTTTCGTAGACGGGTTCTCCATTTATTTTATTAGGTAAACAAATAGTATGCACACAAATATTGCCAATTTCTTACCCATATAATTTACATACATTGTCACAAAAAAAGTTATTAAAATGGGTATTACTTAAAATATTATTTCTAGGGCAAGCAAACGTAGTGTCACCCCAATATTTCAGCTGAAAATTGATGAAAAATATACCTCCAGTATTAATACCGTATGGGGTGTTTGCCCCTCAGAACTAATGATATTAGATTCCCGCGGCGGACCAGTAACACCCATAGCTCGCGACACATTCATTTATCTCCCAATTCCGACCGGCAACTTACTGATATTCTACTTAAATCAAAACAGTCTGAAATATTCAAACAATAAACTTGTAAAAAACTACAGTTTTTTCAATGTGAACGATTTACATAGTTTGGTGATTTAAACCGATGTACCCCTGCGAATGATTTCCGATGCTTCATAAAGGTAGGAATTCATAAATATTAATTACTGTTATTAATAAGAATAATTTATAAATAAAAAACATTGCTTTTTAATCACTTGATGACATTTTATTATTTGTTTTGTTTTAGAGTATATTTATATTATATTCTCTTTTTTTTATTTTTTTATTTATTTATTATATATACGGCCTAAGCCAATAATAACAGTTACATGAAGAAACATAAATGCAAGAAACTGAACAAAAAGAACATAAAACTATTGAGCAAAGGCAAACAAGGGCAAAACAATAATTGTACACAATATATTCATAAAAACGAAAGACCTAAGACTTCGAGCCAAACCATGCCAATCCAACTTCATCCCACACTGTTTAGTCGCGAAGAGATCTACGAAAAGCCGGAAGATCTATCCCAAAGAATTCCAAGTCGTGTGATGAATTGACTAATCTACACATTCTGGACATTGGGGCATAAAAACCAAAGTTGCTCTTAGAAGATTTAATAAATAGCAGATTTTGACTTCTGGTGACACGGTTGAGAACATGAAAAGAAATTGATTGCAACAGAGTTGGGACATCACTTAAAGCATTAAGTATTTTGAAAATGCATATAAGGTCCATCTCAGTTCTACGTCTCTCTAATGGAGACAAATTAAGAGATTGCTCTATTTCAAAATAGGAATAATTACCCCTTTGTAATCCGAGCAACCATGCCACTTTTCATAGAAAACGGTGTTGGACAGACA